>NC_059208.1:70947639-70963304 GCF_020615455.1 Coregonus clupeaformis
TCCATGAGGACAGTACATCACTATTATTGTGTTTGGTTCCATGAGGACAGTACATCCCTATTATTGTGTCTGGTTCCATGAGGACAGTACATCACTATTATTGTGTCTGGTTCCATGAGGATAGTACATCACTATTATTGTGTCTGGTTCCATGAGGACAGTACATCACTATTATTGTGTCTGGTTCCATGAGGACAGTAACGTCACTATTATTGTGTCTGGTTCCATGAGGACAGTACATCACTATTATTGTGTCTGGTTCCATGAGGACAGTACAGTACATCACTATTATTGTGTCTAGTTCAATGAGGACAGTACAGTACATCACTATTATTGTGTTTGGTTCCATGAGGACAGTACATCACTATTATTGTGTCTGGTTCCATGAGGACAGTACAGTACATCACTATTATTGTGTCTGGTTCCATGAGGACAGTACAGTACATCACTATTATTGTGTCTGGTTCCATGAGGACAGTACATCACTATTATTGTGTCTGGTTCCATGAGGACAGTACATCACTATTATTGTGTTTGGTTCCATGAGGACAGTACATCCCTATATTGTGTCTGGTTCCCATGAGGACAGTACATCACTATTATTGTGTCTGGTTCCATGAGGACAGTACATCACTATTATTGTGTCTGGTTCCATGAGGACAGTACATCACTATTATTGTGGCTGCTTCCATGAGGACAGTACAGTACATCACTATTATTGTGTTTGGTTCCATGAGGACAGTACATCAATATTATTGTGTCTGGTTTCCATGAGGACAGTACAGTACATCACTATTATTGTGTCTGGTTCCATGAGGACAGTACAGTACATCACTATTATTGTGTCTGGTTCCATGAGGACAGTACAGTACATCACTATTATTGTGTCTGGTTCCATGAGGACAGTACATCACCATATTGTGTCTGGTCTCCATGAGGACAGTACATCACTATTATTGTGTTTGGTTCCATGAGGACAGTACATCCCTATTATTGTGTCTGGTTCCATGAGGACAGTACATCACTATTATTGTGTCTGGTTCCATGAGGACAGTACATCACTATTATTGTGTCTGGTTTCATGAGGACAGTACATCACTATTATTGTGTCTGGTTCCATGAGGACAGTACGTCACTATTATTGTGGCTGCTTCCATGAGGACAGTACATCACTATTATTGTGTTTGGTTCCATGAGGACAGTACAGTACATCACTATTATTGTGTTTGGTTCCATGAGGACAGTACATCACTATTATTGTGGCTGCTTCCATGAGGACAGTACAGTATATCACTATTATTGTGTCTGGTTCCATGAGGACAGTACATCACTATTATTGTGTCTGGTTCCATGAGGACAGTACAGTACATCACTATTATTGTGTTTGGTTCCATGAGGACAGTACATCACTATTATTGTGTCTGGTTCCATGAGGACAGTACATCACTATTATTGTATCTGGTTCCATGAGGACAGTACATCACTATTATTGTGGCTGCTTCCATGAGGACAGTACATCACTATTATTGTGTCTGGTTCCATGAGGACAGTACATCACTATTATTGTGGCTGCTTCCATGAGACAGTACATCACTATTATTGTGTCCGGTTCCATGAGGACAGTACATCACTATTATTGTGTCTGGTTCCATGAGGACAGTACATCACTATTATTGTGTTTGGTTCCATGAGGACAGTACATCACTATTATTGTGTCTGGTTCCATGAGGACAGTACATCACTATTATTGTGTCTGGTTTCCATGAGGACAGTACATCACTATTATTGTGTTTGGTTCCATGAGGACAGTACATCACTATTATTGTGTTTGGTTCCATGAGGACAGTACATCACTATTATTGTGTCTGGTTCCACGAGGACAGTACATCACTATTATTGTGTCTGGTTCCATGAGGACAGTACAGTACATAACTATTATTGTGTTTGGTTCCATGAGGACAGTACATCACTATTATTGTGTTTGGTTCCATGAGGACAGTACATCCCTATTATTGTGTCTGGTTCCATGAGGACAGTACATCCCTATTATTGTGTCTGGTTCCATGAGGACAGTACATCACTATTATTGTGTTTGGTTCCATGAGGACAGTACATCACTATTATTGTGTCTGGTTCCATGAGGACAGTACATCACTATTATTGTGTTTGGTTCCATGAGGACAGTACATCCCTATTATTGTGTCTGGTTCCATGAGGACAGTACGGTACATCACTATTATTGTGTTTGGTTCCATGAGGACAGTACATCCCTATTATTGTGTCTGGTTCCATGAGGACAGTACATCACTATTATTGTGTCTGGTTCCATGAGGACAGTACATCACTATTATTGTGTCTGGTTCCATGAGGGACAGTACATCACTATTATTGTGTCTGGTTCCATGAGGACAGTACAGTACATCACTATTATCGTGTCTAGTTCCATGAGTACAGTACATCACTATTATTGTGTTTGGTTCCATGAGGACAGTACATCCCTATTATTGTGTCTGGTTCCATGAGGAGAGTACATCACTATTATTGTGTCTGGTTCCATGAGGACAGTACATCACTATTATTGTGTTTGGTTCCATGAGGACAGTACAGTACATCACTATTATTGTGTCTAGTTCCATGAGGAAAGTACAGTACATCACTATTATTGTGTCTGGTTCCATGAGGACAGTACAGTACATCACTATTATTGTGTCTGGTTCCATGAGGACAGTACATCACTATTATTGTGTCTGGTTCCATGAGGACAGTACATCAATATTATTGGTTCCATGAGGACTGTACATCACTATTATTGTGTTTGGTTCCATGAGGACAGTACATCACTATTATTGTGTCTGGTTCCATGAGGACAGTACATCACACTATTGTGTCTGGTTCCATGAGGACAGTACAGTACATCACTATTATTGTGTCTGGTTCCATGAGGACAGTACAGTACATCACTATTATTGTGTTTGGTTCCATGAGGATAGTACATCACTATTATTGTGTCTGGTTCCATGAGGACAGTACATCACTATTATTGTGTCTGGTTCCATGAGGACAGTACATCACTATTATTGTGTCTGGTTCCACGAGGACAGTACATCACTATTATTGTGTCTGGTTCCATGAGGACAGTACAGTACATCACTATTATTGTGTCTGGTTCCATGAGGACAGTACAGTACATCACTATTATTGTGTCTGGTTCCATGAGGACAGTACACTACATCGCTCTCTCTCTCCCACTACTCTCTCCTCTTCCATCCTATCATCTCTTCCCTCTGCTCAATCCTTCTCCCTCCAATCTCCTGATTCTGCCTCCTCAACCCTCATCTCCTCCCTTTCTGCATCCTTTGACTCTCTGTGTCCCCTATCCTCCCGGCCGGCTCGGTCCTCCCCTCCAGCTCCGTGGCTTGATGACTCATTGCGAGCTCACAGAACAGAGCTCCGGGCAGCTGAGCGGAAATGGAAGAAAACTAGACTCCTGCCTGGACCTGGCATCTTTTCACTCCCTCCTCTCTACATTCTCTTCATCTGTTTCTGCTGCAAGGCCACTTTCTACCACTCTAAATTCCAAGCATCTACCTCTAACCCTAGGAAGCTCTTTGCCACATTCTCTCCCTGCTGAATCCCCCCTCCCTCTCTGTGGATGACTTCGCCAACCACTTTGAAAAGAAGGTTGACGACATCCGATCCTCGTTTGTTAAGTCTAATGACACTGATGGTCCTGCTCACACTGCCCTACCCTATGCTTTGACTTATTTCTCCCCTCTCTCCAGATAAAATCTCGCGACTTGTGACTGCAGGCCGCCCAACAACCTGCCCGCTTGACCCCATCCCCTCCTCTCTTCTCCAGACCATCTCCGGTGACCTTCTCCCCTACCTCACCTCGCTGATCAACTCATCCTTGACCGCTGGCTATGTCCCTTCCGTCTTCAAGAGAGCGAGAGTTGCACCCCTTCTCAAAAAACCAACACTTGATCCCTCTGATGTCAACAACTACAGACCAGTATCCCTTCTTTCTTTTCTTTCCAAAACTATTGAGCGTGCTGTCTTTAGCCAACTCTCTTGCTATCTCTCTCAGAATGACCTTCTTGACCCAAACCAGTCAGGTTTCAGGACTGGTCATTCAACTGAGACTGCTCTTCTCTGTGTCACTGGAGGCTCTCCGCACTGCTAAAGCTAACTCTCTCTCCTCTGCTCTTGTCCTTCTAGACCTGTCTGCTGCCTTTGATACTGTGAACCATCAGATCCTTCTCCACCCTCTCCGAGCTGGGCATCTCGGCGCGGCTCACTCTTGGATTGCGTCCCTACCTGACCGGTCGCTCCTACCAAGTGGCGTGGCGAGAGCTGTCTCCGCACCACGTGCTCTCACCACTGGTGTCCCCAGGGCTCAGTTCTAGGCCCTCTCCTATTCTCGCTATACACCAAGTCACTTGGCTCTGTCATATCCTCACATGGCCTGTCCTATCATTGCTACGCTGACGATACACAACTAATCTTCTCCCTTTCCCCCTTCTGATAACCAGGGTGGCTTAATCGCATCTCTGCATGTCTGGCAGACATATCAGTATGGAGGACGGATCACCACCTCAAGCTGAACCTTGGCAAAAGACGGAGCTGCTCTTCCTCCCGGGGAAGGACTGCCCGTTCCATGATCTCGCCATCACGGTTGACAACTCCGTTGTGTCCTCCTCCCAGAGTGCGAAGAGCCTTGGCGTGACCCTGGACAACACCCTGTCGTTCTCCGCTAACATCAAGGCGGTGACCCGATCTTGCAGGTTCATGCTCTACAACATTCGGAGAGTACGACCCTGCCTTACACAGGAAGCGGCACAGGTCCTAATCCAGGCACTTGTCATCTCCCGTCTGGATTACTGCAACTCGCTGTTGGCTGGGCTCCCTGCCTGTGCCATTAAACCCCTACAACTCATCCAGAATGCCGCTGCCCGTCTGGTGTTCAACTTCTTCCCAAGTTCTCTCACGTCACCCCGCTCCCTCCGAGCACACTCCACTGGCTTCCAGTTGAAGCTCGTATCTGTTACAAGACCATGGTGCTTGCCTATGGAGCTGTGAGGGGAAACGGCACCTCCGTACCTTCAGGCTCTGATCAGTCCCTACACCCAAACGAGGGCATTGCGTTCATCCACCTCTGGCCTGCTGGCTCCCCTTCCTCTGCGGAAGCATAGTTCCCGCTCAGCCCAGTCAAAACTGTTCGCTGCTCTGGCACCCCAATGGTGGAACAAGCTCCCTCACGACGCCAGGACAGCGGAGTCACTCACCACCTTCCGGAGACATTTGAAACCCCACCTCTTTAAGGAATACCTGGGATAGGATAAAGTAATCCTTCTACCCCCCCCTAAAAAAATAATAATTGTAAAGTGGTTATCCCACTGGCTATAGGGTGAATGCTACCAATTTGTAAGTCGCTCTGGATAAGAGCGTCTACTAAATGAGCGTAAATGTAAAATGTAAATGACAGTACATCACTATTATTGTGTCTGGTTCCATGAGGACAGTACATCACTATTATTGTGTCTGGTTCCATGAGGACAGTACAGTACATCACTATTATTGTGTGTGGTCTCCATGAGGACAGTACATCACTATTATTGTGTCTGGTTCCATGAGGACAGTACAGTGAACCCAAAAACAGCTGGTCCCTGGTGTCAGGACTAATGACACTAATGCAGTCCCTGCCTGCCTGCTGAACCATCTACTAATGCAAATGATCTTCAGCAAACAACAACAAATCATCACAGACATGAAATCAGTGGTTTGGGGCTTTTAAAACATGCTGCACCATCTGGCCGTCTGTTTCTTTTTAGCAGAACTTTCTTCTTCCTTTGAGCTATAATCAATTGTATTCAAGCACCGCACAGCAAGCCATTACCTGTGAACTCTAGTCATTACAACAGCCTAATTCATTCCATTTCAAAAGGAGTCTTTGCTCAAATTGTTGTTATATTGTGAGTAAAGTACAATGGTAAACAAAAGCCTACATTTCATTTGAGCCTATTTGCATGTGTAAATGTGTATGCAAATGTGTTTGTTTGCATGCGTGTTTGTTTGTGTGTGTGTCACTGTCTGTGTGTCCAAATAGAGACTACAGCCCTGACAGCCAGGATGTGTCCCCAAATAGAGACTACAGCCCTACCAGCCAGGGTGTGTCCCCAAATAGAGGCTACAGCCCTACCAGCCAGGGTGTGTCCCCAAATAGAGGCTGCTGCCCTACCAGCCAGGATGTGTCCAAATAGAGACTACAGCCCTACCAGCCAGGGTGTGTCCCCAAATAGAGGGCTAGCCCTACCAGCTCAGGGTGTGTCCCCAAATAGAGTCTACAGCCCTGACAGCCAGGATGTGTGTCCAAATAGAGCTGCTACAGCCCTGACAGCCAGGATGTGTGTCCCAACAGAGGCTACAGCCCTACCAGCCAGGGGGTGTGTCCCCAAATAGAGTCTACAGCCCTGACAGCCAAGTGTGTCCCCAAATAGAGGCTACAGCCCTACCAGCCAGGATGTGTCCAGAATAGAGACTACAGGCCCTACCAGCCAGGGTGTGTCCCCAAATAGAGTCTACAGCCCTGACAGCCAGGATGTGTCCCCAAATATAGTCTACAGCCCTGACAGCCAGGATGTGCCCCCAAATAGAGTCTACAGCCCTGCCAGCCAGGATGTGTCCCCAATAGAGGCTACAGCCCTACCAGCCAGGATGTGTCCCCAAATAGAGGCTACAGCCTGACACAGCCAGGATGTATCCCCAAACAGAGGCTACAGCCCTACCAGCCAGGATGTGTCCCCAAATAGAGGCTACAGCCCTGACAGCCAGGATGTGTCCCCAAATAGAGGCTACAGCCCTGACAGCCAGGATGTGTCCCCAAATAGAGGCTACAGCCCTACCAGCCAGGCAGGTGTGTCCCCAAATAGAGTCTACAGCCCTGACAGCCAGGATGTGTCCCCAAATAGAAGGCTACAGCCCTACCAGCCAGGTGTGTCCCCAAATAGAGACTACAGCCCTACCAGACAGGGTGTGTCCCCAAATAGAGGCTACAGCCCCGCTACCAGCCAGGGGTGTGTCCCCTGAATGAGTATACAGCCCTGAAAGCCAGGACTTTTACCCTAACTTTTGACTGGTACTGGCATATGTGGACAGTAGATGGTCATCTACATGGGGTTCCCAGTCACAGTGGCAGTCAGTATGATCCTCAGGGAGCGGTCCTGGTTGTTCAGGACACAGTCAGTTTCTCTCTGTCTAATTAGCAGCCCTGCTGGAGTTCCACTAGTTAATAATGCAGGATGACAGAATGAAAGTCTCTAGGGTAGGCGAGACACAGAGGAAGGCTACGCTCTCTCTCTGGCAAGCTGTACTGTACTTGGTTGTTAGCAGGACTAGCAGAATGAATGAGAGCCAAACAAGGAGAATTACATGGCTATTTCATTTAACAAAATCCAGGACACTATCAAATGAAAACAGCTTGACAGTCAATGGCTTATACACACCTAGTGCAAATTTTAGTGTGTGTGTGTGTGTGTGTGTGTGAGCATGTGTGTGTATGTTGTTTGTGTGTGTACTGCAGTGTGCTCTAGGAAGCGGAAGGATCCCAGGCGTCGTCCCTCTGGGCACCAGACAGAAGGTAGAGTTGTGAAGCATCTCTCTGTAATCATGTCTGAAGACAGAGAACGAGACGGATAGGTTACACATTAATATTACATGGCATTTAGCAGACACGTATGCAAAGTCACTTACAACAGTGAGTGCATACATTGGCCCCAGCAGGAATTGAAACCAAGACTTTGGCGTTGATTAACACCATGCTCTTCCAAACTGAGCCACAAAGGACCAGAGGAATGGAGGAACAGAGAGACGTTGACAGGGTTCGAGGCTGGGGAGATCTCCTAGCATCCAGGGTTGGACAGGGGAGGGCTACATGTCTCTATATGGGTTAGCTTTGAGCCATGACATGACAAGAGCTGATTACATAGTGAATGACCCAGTGGAGACTAAGAAGGCGTCAGCAGCTTTCAGTTGGGCTGGCGCCTAGCAGAACTCTCCGCTAGCTGAACCCAACCAGTGGGGCTCCCATACTCCCTTAAAAGAACTGGCGATAGTACTGTTTGTCCATTTTGAGATGCCGTAGCCAGTAGACACTTCCTCAAAATAGTCGAATTAATCTAACATAACATCAAAAAATTAATTACATTTATAGATTTTTTTTGACGAGAGATCTTAGTCACGCAATTTTACATCTAAAGATGTTTGGTAGTATATTCTCAATGAAAAAAATGTGCGTGAAAACGAGTATATCTCTCGTTGAATAAACAAAGATTTTATTGAAGAATCCTACAGTTGACCAATCACAGACAAAGGGGCGTAGACTTCGACTCCCCAAACCCATTCGGCTGGCCTCGAGAAAATGTTAGCCTGAACAGCGGAAAAACAAACCCTCCATCCCTCCAACCCTCCAACCTTCCAACCCTCCAACCTTCCAACTCTCCATCCCTCCAACCCCTCCATCCCTCCAACCCTCCCATCCCTCCAACCTTCCAACCCTCCAACTCTCCATCCCTCAAAACCTCCATCCTCCCATACCTCCAACTCTCCAACCCTCCATCCCTCCAACCTTCCAACCTCCAACCTTCCAACTCTCCATCCCTCCAACCCTCCATCCCTCCAACCCTCCATCCTCCAACCTTCCAACCCTCCAACTCTCCATCCTCAACCTCCATCCTCCAACCCTCCATCCCTCCAACCCCTCCAACCCTCCAATCTACAGGTCAGTCAGCACTTGGATTAGCGCGTGTCGTGTGCCGAGTGTGTGTTGTGTGAGTGTGAGCCCGGGGGCAGGTCTGCTATGAAGAGCCTAATCAGCAGCCCTGTGTCGTGAATTTATCTAGCTCAGTCCAGGGTTCTACCTGAATCCCTCTATCCACCCTGGATCACTGAGCAGCCTGAATCCAACCTCTATCCACCCCGGATCACTGAGCAGCCTGAATCCACCCTCTATACACCCTAGATCACTGAGCAGCCTGAATCACTGAGCAGCCTGAATCCACCCTCTATACCCTGGATCACTAGAGCAGTCTGAATCCACCCTCTATCCACCCTGGATCACTGAGCAGCCTGAATCCACCTGGATCACTGAGCAGCCTGAATCCACCCTCAATACACCCTGGATCACTGAGCAGCCTGAATCCACCCTCTATACACCCGGATCAGTGAGCAGCCTGAATTCACCCTCTATTGTGGGTTCGATTCCCACGAGAGCCAGTATGTAAATAATAAATAATGTATGCATCTCACTAACTGTAAGTCGCTCTGGATAAGAGCGTCTGCTAAATGACTAAAATGTAAATGTATACACCCCGGATCACTGAGCAGCCTGAATCCACCCTCTATACACCCTGGATCAGTGAGCAGCCTGAATCCACCCTCTATACACCCCGGATCACTGAGCAGCCTGAATCCACCCTCTATTACACCCTGGATCAGTGAGCAGCCTGAATCCACCTCTATACACCCCGGATCACTGAGCAGCCTGAATCCACCCTCTATCCACCCTGGATCACTGAGCAGCCAAGAGGGTTATCACCACCATCTCACACACACAGGAACACACATACCCCATCATCCCCAAAATAAATGATTATTTCTTATGCTGCCTTGCCGTCTCCACCCAAAACATTCAGGTATAAGGATTAGCCATTCTGTTTGAGAAGCTACACATCTACATTTTCAGATGTTGTAGATTGTATTGAAACTGCAAGACTTGGGGTGTCTGAGAAGGAGAGAGGAGGACATTCCACAGCTCTGACACATGACTCATGGCTGGTTGACTGAACATGACCTGTGGTTTACAGTGCACTGTCATCAAATCTGATACCAACAGGCTCAGAGACAGTTTCATCTACAAGCCAGTAGGACTGCTGAACACTTCAACTGGACTGACCACCTGCTCTGACTCTCCACACCTTAGCACACATCAGTCTCTTGCATTCACTCCACATTACTGGCCTGTTTGACAGAGTGAAAAGAAGGAAGCTCAGTGTTAAATAATCCACTCCAAATCATCCATTCTGTCTATCAACAAGGCTATAACTAGTACTGCAAGACAACAAGGCAAAGATGTGTAACTTTTTGGCTAAATTAAAAACTACAGGTTTGGGTCAACTAATGTAATACAACACAGAGTGAAACCCTATTATTGTCAAGTAATGTGGTGGCAGCATCATGTTATGGGTATGCTTGGCACCGGCAGGAACTGGGGAGTTTGTCTGGATTAAAATAAATATGAAAGGAGCAAAGCCCAGGTAAAATGTGAAAGCCTCAAACAGTGTTGTACTTGACATTCATTCCACAATCTGTCATGGAGTGGACATCAAACACTACTCAGCTAACAGAAGAGTGGTAACACTGAAGAGTGAAAAGAACATTGCATCGTCATTCCAATATTACAGATCAGTATATACTGAAGTAACTCCAGGTTAAATCTCTTTGTGGGTAAACAGAAAGAGCAAAACGCCCACCTGGGATTGGAAGGTAAAGGAGTAGAATTTAAAATACATTTGCTAAAGCAAATCTTACATATAAAGCCCCAACTAGTCTATCTCCACCTCAAGAGTTCAGAGAGTAATTCATTTTTGATTGACTTGTGTTTCTAAACTCTATAAAACCTCTCTGGAGAGTAAGAAAGGTATTGGATGAGTGATGCAGAATCACTTGGGTGAATTAAACACAGGCCAACTCCCAGCAGCAGCAGACAACTCACCTCAGAAGATATTTTCTGTCAGAGATGTAGAAGACACACACTAACAGAACAACCAATGTCACCTACAGTTCAGATGCTCCTGGCAACAATTACAGAGCGAAGCTCATTTCCCAACACTGTGGGAGAGGACGGGGTGGAGGTGACTGCAGTCAATACAAAGATCAACTGGTCGCATAGCAACGTACAAGAGTGCTTGTGAGACTTCATGTGTCCAACTGCTGAAGGCAACTACTTTCACAAGTCATTTGATGTATGGAAGTCGAGGATAGAGACTATTACAGACAGTAGACAGAGAAGAGTATAGTTAGACAGTAGACAGAGAAGAGTCTATATAGACAGTAGACAGAGAAGAGTCTATTAGACAGTAGACAGAGAAGAAAGTCATTAGACAGTAGATAGAGAAGAGTCATTAGACAGTGGACAGAGAAGAGTCTATAGACAGCAGACAGAGAAAGGAGCTCTATTAGGGACAGTAGATAGAGAAGAGTCTATTAGACAGTAGACAAGAGAATAGTCTATTAGACAGTAGACAGAGAAGGGTTCATTAGACAGTAGATAGAGAAGAGTCAACCCAGACAGTGGACAGAGAAGAGTCTATTAGACAGTGCAGAGAAGAGTCTATTAGACAGTAGATAGAGAAGAGTCTATTAGACAGTAGACAGAGAAGAGTCTATTAGACAGTAGATAGAGAAGAGTCTATTAGACAGTAAAGATAGAGAAAGAGTCATTACAGAGAGAGAAGAGCTCTATTAGACAGTAGACAGAGGAAGAGTCTATTAGACCCAGTAGATACAGAGGAGAGTCTATTAGACAGTAGACAGAGAAGAGTCTGATTAGACAGCAGAGAGGAGAAGAGTCTATTAGACAGAGAGAGAAGACTATTAGACAGTAGATAGAGAAGAGTCTATTAGACAGCAGACAGAGAAGAGTCTATTAGACAGCAGCAGAGAAGAGTCATTAGGCTGGCAGACAGAGAAGAGTCTATTAGACAGCACAAGACAGAGAAGAGTCTATTGTGACAGCAGACAGAGAAGTCGTGACAGACAGAGAGAAGAGATATAATAGTAGACAGGTTATTAGACAGAAGAGAAGAGTCTATTAGACAGCAGACGGAGAAGAGTCTATTAGACAGTAGATAGAGAAGAGTCTATTAGACAGTAGCAGAGAAAGTATTAGACAGTAGACACAGAGAAGAGTCTATTAGACGGTAGACAGAGAAAAGAGTCATTAGACGGCAGACAGAGAAGAGTCTATTTAAGAACTAGACAGAGAAGAGTCTATTAGACTAGCAGAATCTATAGAGAGTCATTAGACAGCAGACAGAAGAAGAGCTCTATTAGACAGCAGACAGAGAAGAGTCTATTAGACGAGAGAGAAGAGTCTGCAGACAGACAGAGAAGAGTCTATTAGGAACAGAAAGAGTCTAGCAGCAGACAGAGAAGATGTCTATTAGACAGCAGCAGGAGAAGAGTCCGGTTAGACAGAATGAGAAGAGTCTACATAGACAGTAGACAGAGAAGAGTCTATTAGACAGTACAGAGAAGAGTCATTAGACAGTGGACAGAGAAGAATCTATTAGACAGTGGACCAGAGAAGAGTCTATTAGACAGCAGACAGAGAAGAGTCTATTAGACAGTAGACAGGAGGTGAAGGCTATTGAAGTAGACAGAGAAGAGTCTATTAGACAGTAGACAGAGAAGAGTCTATTAGACAGTGGACGAGAGAAGAGTCTATTAGACAGTAGACAGAGAAGAGTCTATTAGACAGTAGACAGAGAAGAGCCTATTAGACAGTAGACAGAGGAAGAGTCTATTAGACAGTAGACAGAGAAGAGTCATTAGACAGTAGACAGAGAAGAGTCTATTAGGCAGTAGACAGAGAAGAGCCTAACAGAACAGTAGACAGAGAAGAGTACTATTAGACAGCAGACAGAGAAGAAAGTCCTATTCTAGACAGAAGAGTCTTCAATCACACAAGATGACAACATCTCTGATTTGGTTTATTCTCCATCTGAGTGTGCCTGCTCTGTAATCTCTTCATAGCTGCTTTAGTAATCCCAATCTACTGAGTGAAGAGACATTCATTCATGTGGATAGAGAGTTGGACTGTCACACTTATCCTGGCCCCATTAATGTCTTCCTTTGCACATTGTACCATGCTTGATTTGAGGACAGTAAAGAAGACAAGGTTTGACTTAGAATAGATGCTGCAATGAGATCCTTCAAAGCAACGCAGATGTCCTTGAGTGATTCTAGCTGTAGACAATCCAGTCTAACTCTCGGTGGGACCAGCACAGAAGTTGAGGTAGAGAGTCCTAGTATCTACAGTAAAAGGATCCGACAGGAGAGAGACTTTACTGGTTCACCCTGGGTAATTTCTCCTCTATAGGCTGAGTCCACAGAAGAGACACATTACCAGTCAAAAGTTTGGACACACCTACTAATTCAAGGGTTTTCTTAATGTTTTACTATTTTCTATATTGTAGAATAAAAGTGAAGATAAAACTATGAAATAAACATATATGGAATCATTTAGATAAACCAAAAAAAGTTGAACAAACGAATTCTTGAAGAATCTTCAAAGTAGCCCCTTGCCTTGATGACAGCTTTGCACACTCTTGGTATTCTTTCAACCAGCTTCCGTTGAGGTAGTCCCCACACTGGAATGGACTTCCAATTAACAGGGTCTTCCAAAGAAGTTAATTTGTGGAATTATTTCCTTCTTAATGCTTTTGAACCATTCAGTTGTGTTGTGACAAGGTATGGGTGAAGGGTATAGAAGAAGCCTATTTGGTAAAAAGACCAAGTCCATATTAGCAAAGAACATCTCGAAATAAGAAGAGAAACGACAGTCCCATCATTACTTTAAGACATGAAGGTCAGTCAATACGGAAAATGTCAAGAACTTTGCAAAGTTTCTTTAAGTGCAGTGCAAAAAACCACAAGCAACAGTGAGTAAACTGTGCTCGTATCAGGACCGCTATAGGAAAAGAAGACTAGAGTTACCTCTGCTGCACAGGATAAGTTCATTAGAGAGTACAGCCTCAGATATCTGGCAATTAAACTGCAACCTCCGATTGCAGCCCAAATAAATGCTTCAAGTAACAGACATCTCAACATCAACTGTTCAGGAGACTGCATGATTCAGGCCTTCATGGTCTAATTGCCGCAAAGAAACCGCTACTAAAGGACACCAATAAGAAGAGAGAGACTTGCTTGAAGGCCAAGAAACCGAGCAATGAATATTAGACCGGTGGAAATCTGTCCTTTGGTCTGAGTCCAAATGTGAGAATTTTGGTTCCAACCGCCGTGTCTTTGTGGAGACGCCAGAGTAGGTGAACGGATGATCTCCGCATGTGTGGTTCCACCGCGGAAGCAGTGGAGGAGGAGGTGAGTGGTGCTTTGCTGGTGACACTATCTGTGATTTATTTAGAATTGGAAGGCACACTTAACCAGCATGGCTACCACAGCATTCTGCAGATACGCAGCATTCTCCTCAGTTCTTCAGCCCCAGAACAGCCAGCTCACCAGGACACTGTTATATAGTTCCTCTAGCGCCTCAGTTCTTCAGCCCCAGAATAGCCAGCTCACCGGGAGGCTGTCAGATACTTCCATAAGCACCATCAAGACATCTCCCATATCCACATACTGTTTCCAACGTTTATACCCAATGTTTGAGCTCACGTTTCTCATCGTATGTTGTGAGTGGAAGAGTTTGTGGTATCCCCACTGACTCACTAATTCCACTGATGCTGAGAGGGGGAGGCTATTTACAGGAGCATGGAAGTCAGCTGTGTGTGTCTGCCATCCTAGTGGAAAAGTTGAAACATAAAATGCTGCTGGTTTATAGTAAGCTGAAGGGGTAATTGGTATGATCATGCACAGTATGGTTAGTAGTGTTGTAGGGGTAATTAGAAAGATTGAGTAAAAATGGGAGAAATATAGGAGTAATGTGTATGGGTAATCTGGTATGACTAATACGGTTATAGTGTCGGGATTGTGGGTGGGTAATCTGGTATGACTATAATGGTTTATAGTGTCGTATGGGTAATGGCAATGATATGTTACTGGCTTGTAGGTGTAGCTGGGTAATTGATGACTATGTTATGTTTATAGTGTTGTATGGGTAATCTGGATGTGATGAATGCTATGGTTATAGGTTGTATGGGTAATTGGAGAGGAAAGTATAGTGTTGTATGGGTGATGATGACGAACTATGCTAAGTGGTTTGGAGTGTATGTGTGGGGGTAATTGGTAGATATATAAGCTAATGTTTAGAGTGGTTGTAGGTAATTGGTATGACTAAGTTACTGCTATGGTTATAGTGTTGTATGGGTAATTGGATGATATACTATGCGTTATGGTTTATAGTGTTGTATGGGTACCGTATGACTGTGTTAATGCTTGCTGTTTTATTGAGACAGATAAAGATAAGACAAATGAATATTGCAGGATATGATCCTGCATAGTGACAGGCCACAGCAGAACAAGGAAAAATATAATGGAGTAGAAAGAGATGTAAGAAAAAGTATTAGCTTTAAAACAAACCACACTGACCTAGAAAGGTAGAAAATGATAACGGAATATGAGGTATGGTTAAAGTTGAATCTTTCAGTAGTGGTTTTGTGAGAGAGTGACCACTATGGAAAGGCAGTGGTACGGGAGATGTGAAACTGGAGGGAAAACATATGTTTGGAGAGTGAGTTATTAGTGACTGATGGCACGCTACTGGTTTTATAGTGGTAGGGTAATTGGTATGACTATACTGGTTATAGTGTAGTAGGGTAATCTGGATTTACTGGTATAGTGTATGTAAGGGTAATCTGGTATGACTATACTATGAGTGAGAAAGTGTTGTAAGGGTAATTGGTATGACTAAATGTACTGGTTTATAGTGT
>NC_059208.1:70963404-70965904 GCF_020615455.1 Coregonus clupeaformis
CTTCTGACCCACATGCACCTGCTGGGACTCCTCCCCCAATCCAATCCACATATGATGCAATTTGGGGGAGAGAGAAAGAGAGAGAGAGAGGATAGAGAGAGAGTGTGAGTGGAGTGAGTGAGTTAGAGAGAGAGAGACTGAGTGAGGAGTGAGATGAGAGAGAGAGAGAGAGAGTGGTGGGAGGAGAGAGAGAGAGAGAGAGAGAGTGAGAGAGAGAGTGAGGAGTGAGTGAGAGGAGTAAGAGAGAGATAGACTGGAGTGGAGTGAGTGAGAGAGAGAGAGTGTGTGAGTGAGAGAGAGAGAGAGAGAGAGAGAGTAGAGAGAGAGAGAATGAGAGTGAGTGAGTGAGGGAGGAGGGACAGAGAGAGAGAGAGAGACTATACAACAGGGAAAAGAAAAGAGGCTGCAATTAGATCGACCACATGCACTGTGGGACTTCAATCATCCAGAACAGCTACCACCGGAAAGAGAGAGAGAGAGAGAGAGACAGAGAGACAGAGAGAGAAGTGTGTGAGTGAGGAGTGAGTGAGTAGAGAGAGAGTGTGTGAGTGGAGTGAGTGAGTCAGAGAGAGAGAGAGTGAGGAGAGGGAGTGGAGAGAGAGAGACTTGAAAGACATGAGTGAGAGACACTATAAACAGGGAAAAGAAGTAAGAGGTCAAGAATCAGCCTTCTGAACCACGCAACTGTGGGACTCTTCCAGTCCAACACAAGTGAAGCCCTTGTCCCACTTGGAGAGAGAGAGAGAGAGAGAGAGAAGAGAGAGAGAGGAGTGGAGGAGTGAGGAGGGGAGAGAGGAGAGAAGGGGAGGAGTGAGGAAGAGGAGAGAGGATGGGGGAGTGAGAGAAACGAAAAGAAAAGAGGCGCCAATCAGCCTTCTGACCTAGAGTGGGATCTTCTCCAGTCCAACCACATATGCAGCCCTTGTCCACAGGAAGAGAGAGAGAGAGACAGAGAGAGAGGAAGAGGAGTCAAAAAAAAAGTGAGGAGTGAGTAGAGAGAGAGAGAGGAGTGGGAGGAGTGGGAGAGAGAGAGAGGTAAGAGGAGGAGAGAGAGAGAGAGAGAGAGAGAGAGGGAGAGAGTGGAGAAAAGGGAGAGAGAGAGAGAGAGAGGTGAGTGAGTGAATGAGGCAGAGAGAGAGTAGGACTGAGTGAGTGGAGTGAGAGAGAGAGAGGCAGGAGGTGAGAGAGAGAGAGAGAGAGAGAGAGAGAGAGAGAGAGAGGGAGAGAGAGTGGGAGTGAATGAGAGAGAGAGAGAGAGAGAGAGAGAGAGAGAGTTAGAGTGAGGAGGAGGAATGAGTCAGAGAGAGAGAGACTGAGGATGGAGTGAGAGAGAGGAGAGAGAGAGAGAGTGGAGAGAGGAGTGGAGGAATGAGAGAGAGAGAGAGAGAGAGAGAGACTGAGAGAGAGAGGAGGAGTGAGGAGTGAGTAGGAGAGAGATAGACTGAGGGAGGTGGGAGGGGAGAGAGGAGGGAGAGAGAGAGAGAGAGAGAGAGAGGAGAGAGAGAGAGAGAGGAGTGAGAGAGAGAGAGGAGTGAGGAGGAGAGAGAGAGAGAGAGAGTGAGAGAGAGAGATGAGAGGAGAGAGGAGAGAGTGAGAGAAGAGAATGAGAGAAGAAAAGAGAGAGAGAGAGAGAGAGAGAGAGAGAGACAAACAGGGAAAAAGAAAAGAGGGCAATCAGCCTCGACCCACACATGCACCTTCAATCCAACACATATGAAGCCCTGTCCACTCTGGAGCGAGAGAGAGAGAGAGAGAGAGAGAGAGATGGGGAGTGAGAGAGAGAGAGAGAGACTGAGGAGGTGAGAGAGAGAGCAGTGAGTGGAATGAGAGAGAGAGAGAGAGAGAGAGACTGAGAGAGAGAGAGAGGGAGTGAGTGAGTGAGAGAGAGATAGATGATGATGGGAGGAGTGAGTGAGTGAGTGAGTGAGTGGAGGAGTGGTGAGAGAGAGAGAGAGAGAGAGAGAGAGAGAGAAAGACTATAAAGAGGGAAAGAAAAGAGGAATCAGGACCACATGCACCTGTAGATCAGTCAACCACAATAGTTGTTACTGGGAGAGAGAGAGAGAATCTGAGACTAGAGAGAGAGACTATACAACAGGGAAAAAAGAAAAGAGGCCGAATCAGCTTCTGACCCACATGCACCTGCTGGGACCCCCTCCCCAATCCAAAATATGCAGCCCTGGTCCCACTTTGGGGAGAGAGAAAAGAGAGAGAGAGAGAGAGAGAGTGTAGAGAGGAATGAGGGAGCCGGAGAGAGAGAGACTGGGAGGAGGAGTGGAGAGAGAGAGAGAGAGAGTGTGGGAGGAATTGAGAGAGAAGAGAGAGAGACAGAGAGAGAGTGAGGAGTGAGTGAGTGAGTGAGTTGAGAGAGATAGACTGAGGAGGGAGAGAGAGAGAGAGGTGGAGGGAGAGAGAGAGAGAGAGAGAGAAAAAGAGAGGAGGAGGGGAGTGAGGGAGCAGAGAGAGAGAAAATATACAACAGGGAAAAGAAAAGAAAATA
>NC_059208.1:70975904-70978404 GCF_020615455.1 Coregonus clupeaformis
ATGACCTGCCATCACACAGCAGAGGAGCCCACCTCAACCAGCCAGGCCTCCCAGCCCTGCCGGGCTGCATGCCTCCAGCCCCCAGAACAGCCTCCCACTGACAGCGGCACCGCACAGACCAGCCACACCCCAGCTCCAACACCCACCAGCCCCAACCTCTACCCTCCAGTCCAGAAGAAACACTGGCTGAGATTGTCCTGTTGATGTACTCAAATGGGAAGTTTGTTCAGGAGAAGAAACTTTTCCCTAGACACAAAACGAGAAAGGTGTGGTGCCCAACAACGCAGAGTGCCATGGCGCTGCTTGAAAGGCCCAGGGGTCGGCCATAATCATACACACCGAAGCAACGACCTGCGTGCTCAGCAGGAGAGGGTGGCGACTTCACTACGGGAGTGATTAGAGAAGGCTCCGCAATCCCCCCAACTCAAGGATCGGGGTGTCAACCCTTCTACAGAGGAAGGACTTCCACCCTGCCACAATCCAAAGAATAAACGCCAGCCTCTCCCGGGACTGTGCCCTGCGACCCAATGTACACCTGGCCCACCATCCCACCCTCGATCTGGACTGTCTCTATGACCATGTTCACCTGTACAGGGAGACAGTCCCCATCCTTGCTAAGACTCTCAAGGACGCCGCTCAAACCGCATCCCGACCTCTCCACCCAGGAACAGCGGAGCAATCTCCACCCCCGAGATCACCGAGACAACACCCCGGACCAGTACCCTGGACCCCCAGCCACGGCCACAGCACCACCAACCTCAATGCCCACCACATCCAGCGCAGCACAGACCACCCCAGCCCAGCTCAGACCCACCCAGACGGAGGCCTAACACCCTCCCCCCCACCGCAGACCCACACCTGGAGGGAGCCACAGCCCGGCAGACAGAGTATGCACAAGCTGTGAGAGGAGCAACTGGTCCAGCTCCCACCAACGAAATGAGTGACATCAAACAAATGCTGAATCTACTATGCTCACATGTGATAGGCCGAGGGTCATGGTAAGATGAGCACAAGAACTCCACCATCCTCATACTACATCCACCCAAGTGGCATGACACAAATACTATCTGAAATGATAAACAAATCACATTTGCATAATAAGAGTTTACCTTAATGAAAAAATCCTATTTTAATAGTTCTTGTTGGATTGTGAGTGTTTATCTCATTTTGAATGTAAAGAAAAACAGTTATGAAGTCTTTTACGTTGCATGTTGGAATTTACAAGGCTTGAAGTCCTCTGCTTTTTGGGCTAAAGAGCAGAAACCCAGACTTCTTAAAGAAATTGATGATGTTGAAATTGTAGTACTGCAGGGAAACATGGTGCAGAGGTGATGTTTCACTGGCTGTCCACTAGGTTATAGGGAGATAATCGTACCATCCACCAAATTAAAAGGAATCACACAGGGCAGAGACTCAGGGGGAATGATAATATGGTATAAATCTGAACTAACTAATTCAATCGAATTGATCAAAACAGGAGAATCTCTTTATCTGGCTAAAAATCAACAAGGAGGCTATCTTAACAGATAACAACGTCTTCTCTGTGCCACATAATTCCCCCTCAGAGTCCACCACTCCCAATGAAGAGAGTTTTCCATTCTAGAGGGGGAGATTAGTCACTTCAGGCCCAAGGCAATGTGCTGGTCTGTGGAGATCTGAATGCTAGAACAGCAGAAGAACTAGACACTATTAACAGTCATGGGGACAAACACCTACCGGGAAGCAACAACCTCCCCCCACATACCCCCTAGAAACAACTATGACAAAGTGAAAAACAAAAATGGAGTACAGCTCCTGAAGCTCTGTCGAACACTGGGTCTGTACATAGTCAATGGTAGGTTAAGAGGGGACTCTTTGGTAGGTACACCTACAGCTCATCCCTTGGCAGCAGTACTGTAGACTACTTCATCACAGACCTTAACCCAGAGTCTCTCAGAGCCTCACAGTCAGCCACTAACACCTCTTTCTGACCACAGTAAAATCACAGTGTATCTGAAAAGAGCAGAACCCAACTATGAAGCATCACGGCCCAATAAATTACATGGTACTAAACAGACCTATAGATGGAGTGCAAACAGTACAGAAATCTACCAAAAGCAATTAGTAGCCAAAAAATACAATCTCTCCTGGACAACTTTTTAGCATTAATATTCTCCTACACCAATGAAGGTATAAATTTGGCCGTTTGGAACATAAACTTTATATTTGACAAATTAGCCTCCTTGGCTAATCTTAAGAAACATAAGAGCAAACCAAAAATAATAGATCATGAAAAATGGTTTGATAATGATTGCAAAAATCTAAGAAAGTCATTGAGAAATATATCTAATCATAAACACAGAGACCCAGACAACAAAAATATACGTCTTCAATATGGGGAAACACTGAAGCAATACAAACACACCCTAAGAACAAAAAAGGAACAGCACATTAGAAATCAGATAGATGTGATTGAGGAATCCATAGAATCAAACCACTTGGGAGAATTGGAATAAATTAA
>NC_059208.1:70993404-70995904 GCF_020615455.1 Coregonus clupeaformis
CTGCCAGGAACACAGTAGGATGGTCGGAAGTATGATTTGCCCCATCACCTCCCTCAGCCTGTTGGACAAAGCCTTTGACAGGATTATAATCAGTGACAATAGAGCCACCGCTCCAGTTCTTCACCTCCCTAGGGTCACCTTTGGGCAGTAGGGTGAGGACAGTCTGCAGCTTATTGGTAGTAACCCTCGGTTAAAATATTAAACTGCAGCCAATCCTCTCCCAACATAGAAAAAGAAAAAAGTAAGGAAGCATAATGCGTGCCTTCCATTTTCCATGCCTTTTAATGCAGTGTATAGCTCCTGCAAAGACAATGGCTGCTCTAGCTCAACCTGAGCTTTGCAGCCACCTGTGGGAGCCCATCAAGGAACTGTGTGTCACTGTTTTATCCTCTTTGTACTCACACTTGTAGAGCCGAGCATAGAACCACTGTCTAATTTCACTAGGGCTAGGGGAGCTCCTGTCAACAGCTGATTTGAGACAATGAATAATTTTTCTTATTCTTTTCTCTAAACCAAAGAAAAATTGGATGAGGATCCATTTCAGAGATTCCCCGAAACTTACTCTCACCAATGCCCCCGTGCTCTGATACCAGCAGGTCTGCCAATGTAGCTTTTTTTCCTCTTGAGGAGATGGCCCGACTCGGTCAACCAACATGAGTTCCAATTTCAGTCTTAGGGTTTCATTGATTTGGTGATATCCTGGTGACATTCGTGATTGATTACATAATTGTTGAATTGGATTTTCCCTATATCCCACCACTGTTGAAGGAATAAAAACTGGCCTTTTGAGACCTCCACCTCTCCCAAAAAAAAACTAAAACATTTCCTGAAGTGAGCATCACCCAAAAAGTTATATTAAAATGCCAATATGCGCTTTTGGGTTTTACATCGAAGAACACCACCTCGTATTAAACAATGATCAGAAAATCCACTGGGGTTATCACACTTGATTTATAGACCTGAGATTGATGCTCAAAACAATAAAACATCTAACCGGCCATAGAGATGGTGTTCTCTCTCACATGGGCCCAGGTGTACTGTCTGTGCCTCCATGCTGACTCCGCCAAAATCACAAAGTGTTACAATGAGGTTAAAAAAGTTTGAGGTATAGAGGTTTTTGTGATTTCTATCTAAATATGATGTACATTAAAATCCAGAATAAATAAATAATCTCATTATTAATTTCCCAATGGTATTTGATAATGTCTCTAAAAAAATACCCTCTCAATGCACCACTGGGGATATACATTTATCAGACACATAGTGATGTTTTATACCTTGCTCTAACTTTTAATAACCCCCCTCAACTACCTCTTCAACCCAATGAAAAGGAAAAACCCTTTAGAACAAGATGGCCACACCCCCACTTTGAGTCTTTATGACTACAACCACTGTCCCCCCCCCCACCCCGTTGCCACATAACCTCATTTTCCAAATTACTATGCGTTTGTAGAAAATTATGTACCCTTCCCCAATTAACTAACACTACGGCTTTTTTTAAGCTTTGCCCCATTTACGTAAAAAGAAATCCTAAAACTGCTCAGATGAAAAAAAATACAGAGGAAGACACAGAAACCACATCTTTACAGAGTTAAGGTGCGATGAACTCTTTCATTTTCTTTTAGAATTTGATCATATCACCCGGGACCACTCTCTTGAGTCTAGCAATTTCAGGGCTTGTAAACCCCCCCGTTATTTTTGGACATCAGAAACTTTGCGATTAAAAACATTCACTTTAGGAAAAAAATCTGTTACATTAGAATCCTGCATATATTTCTTCCCTTGTCAACTTCAGAAATTGACGATTTACCATACCCCTCCACCCCATTTATCTCAATTTTTTGTGAGATCAGATGACTCACTCTCGCTATCCTCCCCAGAAGAAAACCCACCATCTCTACAACCGTTTATTTCAACTGATTATCAACCCCTACCTTCCTCTTGGAATGACCCTTCACCACCCCCTACATTCTCCTCTACTCGGTACTTTGAAAACAGGGCTTCCATTATTTCAATCTCCTCCGACAATTCATTTTCCAGCACCACCTCAGCAACGGCAGCTCGCAATCTCACCGAATTTTTCCCCCCCTCTCTTTGTTCTGATCTACCACCATTGCCCCCGGATCCACACCGCCTTCCTCTCCCACTTTCCCACCACATCTGCCCACCCCCTCCCCCCCAGCACCCGCACCCTTAGCATGTTCACCCTTCGCGGTGGTGCATAGCTGCACCAGCACTAGAGTACCTGAACGGGATTTCGGGACAATTAGCGCCAAATGCCTTACAGAAATATTGATTAGTAGAAGCGTAGAAAACATAATCAAATCCATAATCTTAAAACTGAATGCTAAATTCAGTCATCAATGTCCTTTTTAAAATCATATGACTGTCCTATGAGACACTTACATGTTTCAGCAACGGAGATTTGCATCCAAAAAGAACCTCTTATTGTGATACAATTTGACCATGACGAGATAACCCTCGCTCCAACACTTCATCT
>NC_059208.1:72281458-72303958 GCF_020615455.1 Coregonus clupeaformis
GCCTACTGTAGAGCTCTTTATGTACCTAGCCTACTGTAGAGCTCCTGGATGTACTAGCCTATGTAGAGCCTTTATGTACCTAGCCTACTGTAGAGCCTTTATGTACTAGCCTACTGTAGATCCTTTATGTACCTAGCCTACTGTAGAGTCTTTATGTACTCTAGCCTACTGTAGAGCCTTTATGTACCCTAGCCTACTGTAGAGCCTTTATGTACTAGCCTACTGTTGTGGCTAGCCTATGTATGAGCCTATGTACCGCTACTGTAGAGCCTTTATGTACCTATACTGTAGAGCCTTTATGTGCCTAGCCTACTGTAGAGGCCTTAGGTAGCCTAGGCTACTGGAGAGCCTGGATGTACCCCTAGCCCACTGTAGAGCCTTTGAGAACTAGCTACTGTAGAGCCTTTATGTGCCCAGACTACTGTAGAGCCCTTATGTGCCAGCCTACTGTAGATACATGGAAAACATGGATGGGACTAGGGGGGTAGTGATTTTGTTAGATGTAATCCCCTGGGCCAGAGAGGCACAGGATTCAAGATGGGTAGAGTGCGTTGTGTTTTTATAGTGTCCTCATGTAAATAGCCTGTTTTGTCTTTTTCGAATATATTTTCGTATTTATTTAATCTCACTTTACATGAATTAAATATAGCAACCACCCAAGTGGAAGGATTATATTATTTATTATCAGAACCCTGGCTGGAAACTAGACAGCTAGCCAGATAACTAGATTGTATAGCATTAGGTTTCACCATTGTGTACCCGCACTACCTACCAGCCAGCTAGCCCGGACAATTATCGCAGTCTGCACATCCACATGCGCAGAGCAGAGCATATGGATTTTTGCGGAATCACTGAATCACTGGACTTAACATCGATCATCGCAACTAGCTAGCTGCAACCGAATGGCTTGTTGTTGTTGGCAATCACCACTGTCCCGGAAGCAAGCACCATTTAGCTGAAGTCGACAGGCCATCTCCCCGCTATCTACCGTCAACCGGAGGACCTCCTAGTGTGACACGGAGCCCCGCGATCCAAATGGTCCGCCGACGTAATCGGCGATCGTGGTTTCAACAGGTTCCCCATGCGATTCGACTCACGAAGATCCATCTGCTAGCCCCGGCCCGGCTAGCATGTGCAATCAACAGCGTGCCCCTGCTCGCCCGATCGCTGTGGAGAAGGCTCATGATCTGCTCCCCGGACTTACTTAGTGCTGTTTACTGGACCTTATGATCAATCAGCTACACAGCTAATGCCTGCTGGACTGTTCTTTTACAGGTACCCCATCCTGCTTCTATCTGTTTAGCTCGGCCAAACCTTCGCCGCCATTCCAGTTGTTGTTTAACCCCTCGAATAACACTTGATTGGTTATGCTCTCTCCCATGTCAATATGCCTAGCCTATTGCTGTTGGGTTAGTTTTATTATATAATTTCACTGTAGAGCCCCAAGCTCAGCTCAACCAGCCTCAGAGAGCTCCTTTGTCCCACCCCCCCATACACGCAGAGACCGCTCAATCGGTACCTCCAGTGATGTATCTCTTTAATAGTTACCCAATGCTTAGGTGTACCTCCACGTACTCATATCCTTCCATATCCTTGTCTGTACATAATGCCCGGAATTATCTCTACAATGCCCGGAAATCTGCCCCTTTTCGTACCAACGCACTAGAAGACCAGTTTAAAGCCTTTAGCATATCCATTTATTCCTCCTCTGTTCCTCTGGTGATGTAGAGGTTAACCCAGGCCCTGTAGCCCCCAGTATCACCCCTACCCCAGGCGCTATATTTGTTGACTTTGTAACCGTAAAAGCCTTGGTTTCTTGCATGTTAAACTCAGAAGTCCCTCCCCAAGTTTGAGATTACTGCGACACTCTGCCAACCCTGATGTTTAGCATTGTGAATTGGCTTAGAAGGCCACCAAAAATTAGAAATGTCATTCGAACTACAAAATGTTCGCCCTAGATAGAACTGCCAAAGGGGGGGAGTTGACTACTGTAGCGATAGCCTGCAAAGCTCTATCATAATTAGTTGTGCCAAACAGTTTGAGCTATTAAAAAATACCTTTCAGAAATAAGTCTTTCACTGTTGCCGCTTCTAAGACCCCTCAGCCCCCAGCTGTGCCCTGGACACCATATGTGAATTGATTGCCCCCATCTATCTCAGAGTTGATAACTGCTGGTGACAAACGGGATATGCTTAACACCCCGGCGGTCCTACAATCTAAACCAGATGCCTAATTACACAAATCATCAAGGAAACCTACCAGGTTCAACCCTAAATCCGTAAACATGGGCACCCTCATAGATATCATCCTGACTAATTTACCCTTTAAATAACCCCCGTCTCAACAGGATCTTAGCGTATCACTGCCTCATTGCCTGGACGGCCCGCAATGGGTCCGCGGTAAAGACACCCTCAACATGTCAACGCTCCCTAAAACACTTCAGAGCAGGTTTCTAACTGACCTGGCCGGGATCCTGGATGGATATTGACCCATTCGTCAGTAGAGGATGCCTGGATGTTTCAAAAGTAATTTCCCCCCTCAATCTTAAATAAACATGCCCCATTCAAAAAATTCAGAACTAAGAACAGATATAGCCCCTGGTTCACCCCAGACTTGACTGCTTGACAGCACAAAAACATCCGTGGATATGTATTAGCATCGAACAGCCCCTGGGATATGCAACTTTTCAGGGAAGTCAGGAACCAATATAAAAAGTAGGAAAGAAAGGTAGCTTTTCAAACAGAAATGTGATCCTGTAGCACTAACTCCAAAATGTTTTTGGGACACTGAAATCATGGAGAATAACAGCACCCTCCTCCCACTGCCCACTGCACTGAGGCTAGGAAACACTGTCACCACCGATAAATCTATGATAATCGAAAATTTCAAAAAGCATTTTGCCACGGCTGGGTGGTTTCCACCCGGCATACCCCACCAGCTGCAACCTCCGCTGCAACCCTGCCCATCCGCCTTCACCCAAATTCAGATAGCTGATGTCCTGATGAAAGAGCTGCTAAATCTGGAAACTAAAATCAGCTGGGCTAGACAATCTGGACCCTTTTCTAAAAATTAGCTGCCGATATTGTGCAACCCCTATTACTAGCCTGTTAACCTCTCTTTAATGCTGAATCCCCAGAGATTGGAAAGGTGGCGGTCATCCCCCTCTTCAAAGGGGGTGACACTCTTGATCCAAACTGTTACAGACCTATATCCATCCTGCCCTGCCTTTCAAAAGTATTTGAAAGCCAAGTTAAAAACAGATCACGAACATTTTGAATACCTTACCTTCTCCGCTTATGCAATCTGGTTGAGTGGTAGGTGCACCTCAGCCACGCTAAGGTTAAAAAAATGACAAGAGACAGTACTGTGCAGCCATCGAGCCTGGCCAAGGCTTTTGACTCTGTCAATCACCGCATTTATTGGAGACTAAATAGCCTTGGTTTTCAAATGATTGACTGGCCTGGTCCACCAACTACTCTCAGATAGAGTTCAAGGTGTCAAATTGGAGGGCTGTTGTCTGGACCTCTGGCAGCTCCCTATGGGGGGTGCCACAGGGTAGGCCGACATCTGTGTATATCAATGATGTCGCTTCTTGCTGCTGGTGATCTCAGATCCACTCACGCAGACAAAATTTTGTATGCATCTGGCCCTTCATTGGACACCGTGAACAAACCTCCAAACGAGCTTCAACGCCATACAACACTCCCTCCGAGAGCCCAACTGCTCTTAAACGCTAGTAAAACTAAATGCATGCTTCAATCAAGAGCAACCCTGCCACAGAATCACATTGGGTTGATATACAAAAAGGAGTTGGTTAGAGAAAACTCCCCCTTCCAGAATTCCAATCCAAAGTTAAATTTAGAATCGCTTCCTATTTCGCAAACAAACTCCTTCACTCATGCTGCTAAACATGCCCGAAACGAATTACGATCCTTGACTTGGAGACGTCATTTAAAAATAGAACACTAAGCAAATTGATGTAGTTATACAGTGCATCCGTTTTGTCTCCAAAGCCCCATATACACCACACTGTGACCTGTAGTGGTGGTCTCACATATATTTGCGCAAACCACTGGCTCCAGGTCATCTAGAAATACTTCTAGGCAAACCTTATCTTAGATCATTGGTCACAAAACACCACCTAGATGCGCCCAGCAGGAATTACTGGGTATCCAAACACTCCTTTGGCCGCATTCCTTCCAGTTCTCTGCTGCCAATGACTGGAACGAACTGCAAAAATTCTCTGAAGCTGGAGACTCTGATCTACTAACTTAAGCATCAGTTGTCAGAGCAGCTTACGATCACTGCACCTTGTACACAGCCCATCTGTAATTAGCCCACCCAACTACCCCATCCCCATATTGTTATTTACATTGTTATTTATTTTGCTCATTTGCTCCCCAGCGCATCCCTATTTGCACATCATCTTCTGCACATCTATCACTCCAGTGTTAATACTAAATTGTAATTATTTTGCACTATGGCCTATTTTATTGCCTTACTCCATAATATACATTTGCACACACTGTATATAGATTTTATTGTGTTATTGATGAACGCTTTGTTTTAACATATGTAACTCTGTGTTGTTGTTGTTTTTATCGCACTGCTTTGTTTTATTTGGCCAGGGTCGCAGCTGTAAATGAGAACTTGTTCTCAACTGGTACCGGTAAATAAAGGTGAAATAAAAAAGAAACAATGGGAGCTGGGCTGGCATGGTTGGAGCCCTGCAGCAGTTTGACCTGAAGAGGGCCAATGGGAGCTGGGCTGGCATGGTCGGAGCCCCGGGAGCAGTTTGACCTGCATAGAGGGCCAATGGGAGCTGGGCTGGCATGGTCGGAGTGGAGAGTGAATAGAGGGCAATGGGAGCTGGGCTGGCATGGCGGAGCCTGCAGCATTATATAGGGTCCCTGTATCAGAAGTTGGTAGGACAAAGGTTATGCGTGGTTGATGTCTGCCAGACGCCCTATAAATAAACCTCAGAGACATTCTTGTCTATCCTATACCAAAATCTGGACTGCACAGAGTGCTGATAACTCAGCAAGGACAGGCCACTATCCAGTTCAGCACAACATGATTCAAGCGGACGGGCGTTGTGTCACTGTACCTCTGTGTTTTTTAATGGGAAAAGGGTTGTTTGAAAGGAAGGAGGATATTTCAGCTCCTGTCAGAGCCCAATCAAGGAGAGGAGAGGAAAGGAGGTGCCGCACTGTATCAAACCCCTGTGTTTCCCAGGAGAGGAGTGAGTCACACGCGCTCTCCCCTCCCGCTGAGATTAACTAAGGGAAGGGTTTTCTCGGGGCAGCTGAAGAGAATAAACCAGTTTTGACATGTTTTCTGATCAGTCATATTAGCTAATCCCAGAGCTACAGTATATGGTTCTATCTATAAATAAAGGGGCCAAATGTGGGACGAAGGCCAAATTTAAAATGGTTTGATAAAAATGTAAAAATGATTTTCTTGCAGTTCACATGTAAGAAGGAATAATTCCACTAGCAACAACAAAAATCTAATGTCAGTCTAAATGCCACATGAAACATGGACACATGTTTTCTAGTGTTTGTCTAGTAGCAGGTCTGTTTGGGCTTTGGTCAACGTCTCTGTATTAAGGAAGAACTTCCAGAAGAATGAAAACGATAAACAAACATTTCTATAACGTTTAAAGTTATATAAAATTTTATATGTAATATAATAAATGGGTTTGTAATCTAAACCAATTGATAACAGCAATAACCAAAATGAAATCATTATAATCAGTAAGTTTCAAGCAGTGTGTTGAAAATAGACATCCATCTGGCTTCCTCTGTTTGTTTCTCCACTCCTTACCTCTCCTTTAAAATGCATTTGTAGCCTGAGGGGAGGAACCCCCTTCCTTCCCCCAAGGCTTGAGAGGGAGGGAGGAATGATAACTGATGACTAAATACTTTTTTTCCCCCACTGTATAGATATAAATAAACAACAGATCAAAAGTAAGGAAAGAAAGTAGTTTATACACGATTTTTGTAGCAAATCTGTGAAGACTCCAAACATGAGAAAGGTATAGATTTAGATTCAACTATGAATATATTGAATGTATCTATACTGAACAAAAATATAAACGCAATATGCAATCATTTATTGATTTTACTGAGTTATATGAGGAAATCATCAATTGAAATAAATTCATTAGGCCCTAACATGGATTTCACATGACTGGGAATAAGATATGCATCTGGTGGTCACATATAACCCTAAACAAAATGGGCCTCACAATGGGCCTCAGGATCTCGCCACGGGATTCGTAGTGATAAATTGACATCGATAAAATGCAAGTTTTGTTGTCCGGAGCTTATGCCTGCCCATACCAAACCCCACCGCCACCATGGGGCACTCTGTTCACAAGTGATTAGCAACCATCCGACACGAGAACGTCTGTGGGGTGGTGAGGCCGGTGGACGACTGACAAATTCCTCTAAAACGTTGGAGGCGGTATGGTAGAGAAATTAAATTCAAATCTGGCAACAGCTTGATGGATATTCTCGGCAGTCAGCATGCAAATTGTACGCCCTCAAAACTTAAGAGAATGGATTGATGTTGTGTGACAAAACATTTTTAGAGTGACCTTTATTGTCCAGCCTTTATTGTCCTAGCCCAAGGTGCACCTGTGTAATGATATGGTTTAATCAGCTCTTGATATGCCACACCTGTCGAGGTGGATGGATTATTTGGCAAAGGAGAAAATGTCACTAACAGGGATGTAAACGAAAAAATGTGTGAGAAAATTTGACATAAATAAGCTTTTGTGTGAATGGAACATTTCTGGGATTTTTTATTTCAGCTCCTGAAACATGGGACCAACACTTTACATGTTGTGTTTATAGTTTTGTTAGTGTATGTCCCCCTTTATATCTTAATGTGTTCACATGAAAACAAATTGCAAATATTGTTAATGACTTTGTGACATCTCCAAACGGTCGTCCATACTACAAGAAATGCTCACTAGTACCCAGTTTATAGAAAGACCCATATATAGGTAATCCCCCCCACCCATCATCAGATTTCTATTCAGAGACGCAGAAGGTAAGGAACAGCACAGAATCCCCGGGATTATCCCACTGTTTAGCTAACGCTGTGGACGGCCACCAAGAGTCTCCAAACAGACAGCGGTCCCTACAAGGTCAAGATCCCAAACAAGGAATGGACTAATGTGCTTGCAGAGGCAAAGCGTGTTCACGTATATATTTTTTGGTTCTTTGTTGGGATGTAAACGCCTGCGAGGGTGCTCGTGGTGTGGGCAGGTATAAGGGGGGGGAGGGGCTGGTGTTCTGAATAAAGGATCAAACAGTTAGTAGGTATGATGAGTTTTATTGAGAAGTAGGATGCAAGAGAGAGGGACACAGATGGAGATGATTAGTGATTTAATGGTTAATAGTGTTGATTCAATGACAGGCTGAGTGCGCCTCCTGCCATCTGAATGACTCCTAGATATCTCTCAGCGTATATACGCTGCCTCTGCCATCTGAATGACTCCCGCAGACTATCTCTCAGCGGATATATGCTGCCTCCTGCCATCTGAATGACTCTAGAATTTCAGCGGATATACTGCGCTCTGCCATTGAATGATCCCGAGATACCTCACGTATATACTGCCGCCTCTGATGAATGACTCCGAGACTATTCTAATATAGGCCCCGCCATCGAATGACTCCCGTAGAATCTCTCAGCATATATACTGCCCATGCCATCGAATGACTCCCGGGGATATCTCTCAGCGGATATATGCCGCCTCCTGCCATCTGAATGACTCCGTAGACTATCTCTCAGGGAAAGCAAGGCTCCTGCCATCGAAGACCCTGGAAACGAACTTGCCATGAATGACTCCCGGGACATCCTCAGGATGCTGCCCCGCCATTGAATGACTCCGTAGACTATTCTACGATATATGGCTGCCATCTGAAGACTCCGAGACTATTCAGGGATATATGCCTTCTGCCATCTGAAATGACTCCAGGAATATCTCTCAGCGATATACTGCTGCCTCTGCCATCTGAATCGACTCCAGACATTCTCAGCGATATATGCCTCCTGCCATCTGAATGACTCTCGACTATCTCTCACGGTATAGAACTGCTGCCCCGCCATCTGAATGACTCCAGAATCTCTAGCGAATACCAGGTGAATACCAGACAAGTGGGGGAAAGTATTTAGTAGCTACAATTGTGAAGTTACCATCGTGAAAAAGATGAGAGAGGGCTGTAATTTTATCATAGGTACGACGCTAACATGACAGACAAATGAGAAAAAAAATCAGAAAATCACATTGTAGGATTTAATGAATTTAGTATATGATGGTGGAAAATAAGATTTGGTCAATAACAAAAGTTAATATTTGTATATATTGGAAATAAAGAAATTATTACAAGGTTTTCAGCACACTGTTGCTGGTATTTTGTCCCACTTCCTCCATGCAGATCTCTCTAGAGCAGTGATGTTTTGGGGTTGTCGCTGGGGCAACACAGACTTTCAATCTCCTCCAAAGATGCCTATGGGGTTGAGATTCCGAGACTGGCTAGGCCATACTCCAGGACCTTGAAATGCTTTCTAGACCCCGTGCCCGGGCGGTGGTTGGGATTATTGTAGGTGAAAGAGACCAGCCACGCATCTTCAATGCCCGGATGGAAGGAGGGTTACCCCAAAATCAGAACATGGCCCCAATTATTATATACACGATCAGTAGCCGGGTCCCTTTGCAGAAAAAACACCCCAAAGCATGATGTTTCCAACATGCTTACAGTAGGTATGGTGTTTTTGGATGGAACTCAGCATTTCCTCCAAACATGATTGAGTTGAGTTTTTACCAAAAAGTTATATTTTGGTTTATCTGACGATATGACATTCTCCCAATCCTCTTTCTGGATCATCCAAATGCACTTCAGACGGGCCTGGACATGTACTGGCTTAAGCAGGGGGGACACGCCTCGCACTGCAGGATTTGAGTCCCCGCGAGGTGGGTCACTGATGGCTGGCTTTGGTATTTGGTCAGCTCTCTGCAGGTCATTCACAGGATCCCCCGGTGTGGTTCTGGGATTTTGCTCACCGCTTTGCGGATCATTTTGACCCACGGGTGAGATCTTGCGTGGAGCCCCCAGATCGAGGGAGAGATTATCAGTGGTCTTGTATGTCTTCCATTTCCTAATAATTGCTCCCACAGTTGATTTCTTCAAACCAAGTGCACCATGTAGATTCAGTCTTCCCAGTGGTGCAGAATTTTGTTGATTGGTTTGGCATTGTGAAGTGGAGTGTGATGTTTGAGGTTGTGGGAAGGGATTGTATATGATAACAAGTTAAACAGGTGCCATTAATACAGGTAACGAGTGGAGGACAGAGGAGCTGAAAGAAGAAGTAGTGAGAGCAGAAATTTGCTTGTTTAGGTGACAAATAATTTTCACCATAATTTGTAAATAAATTATTAAAAATCTAAATGGGATTTTTCTGGATTTTTTTCCTCAATTTGTCTGTCAGAAGTTGACGTGTATATGATGAAAATTACAGCCTATCTTTTTAAGTGGGAGAACTTGTACAACTGGTGGCTGACAAATACTTTTTTTTCCCACTATCTCAGCGTATATATGTGCCTTGCATTGAATGACTCAGATATCAGCGTATATACTGTCCTGCCATCTGAATGACTCCCTGAGATTTCAGCGAATATATGTTCAATCTTATTTACACTGTAATATATTGATTATATACCACAAATCATACGTGTGGTGTGGCACCTCAGTTGCGTCATCTCCTCACCACACTTCCTAAGATTAGCACAGTGGCTCCCAATCCATCTTGGTACACTGACCTTGTATTCCCTACTAACACATGGTGTGTCCTTGTCCTGTGTCCACATACAGTTTACGAGTTGTACATAATTAATGAATGTTGTATTACAAAATCATAACATCAGTGACTCAGTTTCCAACTGACTTGTTTTCCAACGCGGACTGCTGGCTTCCCCCCAAGGCTTGTTTTGGGGGCATAAGTCCTGAATATAGCAGCTTAGTTGTAGAAGAGACAAGGAGTATTTAGCAAATAGGGCAAATGAGTATGTGAAGATCAATCAGCCAGCAGCCAGGCGACGGTGGTTGGTTTGATGATGTACACACTGAGGAACTGGGCTTTTCTAAAGAGAGCATTGGTTGTTAGTAAGCGTAATGTGCAATACTAACAGACTGCCTGCATTGCCACTGTGTCCCCAAATGGTACATTATTTATTTCGCCACAGGTTGGTAAAGTAGTGACGGGGATAGTGATTTAGAATGCAGTCTGTATCCAGGGACGGAGAAAGAGGAGGAGGAAGATTACAGAGAATCTCTACAGAGTTTCAACAGGAGAAATACTCATTATAGGTTGTAAAATGATAAGTCAAAATTGTTTCCAACTCGTTAATCTGCTCTAACTGTTCTAACCTGCTCAATTCTCTAACTCTGTCTCTAACTCTGCCTCTAACTCTGTCTTAACTCTGCCTCTAACTCTGTCTCTAACTCTGTCAACTCTGCCCCTAACTGTCTCTAACTCTGCCTCTAACTTGTCCCTAACCTCTGTTTAACTCTAACTCTGTCTCTAAGCTAATCTGCCTAACTCTGTCTCTAACTTGTAAGTAACTGTCTCTAACTGACCTGTTTAAGGGCTACTAACTCTAACTCTGTTCTAACTCTGTCTCTAACTCTGCCTTCGAACTCTGTCTCTAACTCTGCCACTAACTCTGTCTCTAATCTCTGTCTCTAACTTTGTCTCCTAACTCTGCTCTCTCTAACTCTGTTCTCTCTGTCTCTAACTCTGTCTCTAACTCTGCTCTAACTCTGTCTCTAACTCTGTCTCTAACTCTGTCTCTAACTCTGTCTCTAACTCTGCTCTCTCTAACTCTGCCTCTAACTCTGTCTCTAACTCTGCCCTCTAACTCTGTTCTCTCTGTCTCCTAACTCTGTGATCTAACTCTGTCTCTAACTCTGTCTCTAACTCTGTCTCTAACTCTGTCTCTAACTCTGTCTCTAACTCTGCCTCTAATTCTGTCTCTAACTCTGTCTCTAACTCTGTCTCTAACTCTGTCTCTAACTCTGTCTCTGTCTCTAACTCTGTCTCTAACTCTGTCTCTAACTCTGTCTCTAACTCTGTCTCTAACTCTGCTCTTTCAACTCTGCCTCTAACTCGCTCTCTAACTCTGTCTCTAACTCTGTCTCTAACTGTGCTTTCTAACTCTGTCTCTAACTCTGCCTCTAACTCTGTCTCTAACTCTGCCTCTAACTCTGCTCTCTAACTCTGTCTCTAACTCTGTCTCTAACTCTGCCTCTAACTCTGTCTCTAACTCTGTCTCTAACTCTGTCTCTAACTCTGTCTCTAACTCTGTTCTCTTAACTCTGTCTCTAACTCTGCCTCTAACTCTGTCTCTAACTCTGTCTCTAACTCTGTCTCTAACTCTGTCTCTAACTCTGTCTCTAACTCTGTCTCTAACTTGCGCTCTAACTCTGCTTCTCTGCCTCTAACTCTGTCTCTAACTCTGCCTCTAACTCTGTTCTCTAACCCTCTGTCTCTAACTCTGTCTTTAACTCTGTCTCTGTCTCTGTCTCTAACTCTGCCTCTAACTCTGTTCTCTAACTCTGTTCTCTAACTCTGTCTCTAACTCTGTCTCTAACTCTGCCTCTAACTCTGCCTCTAACTCTTGCTCTCTAACTCTGTCTCTAACTCTGTCTCTAACTCTGTCTCTAACTCTGTCTCTAACTCTGCCTCTAACTCTGTTCTCCTAACTCTGCCTCTAACTCTGCCTCTAATCTCTGTCTCTAACTCTGTCTCTCTAACTCTGCTCTAACTCTGCCTCTAACTCTGTCTCTAACTCTGTCTCTAACTCTGTCTCTAACTCTGATCTCTAACTCTGTCTCTAACTCTGTCTCTAACTTCTGTCTAACTCTGTCTCTAATTGTCTCTAACTCTGTCTCTAACTCTGTCTCTAATCTGCCTCTAACTCTGCCTTCTCTAACTCTGTCTCTAACTCTGTTCTAACTCTGTCTCTAACTCTGCCCCTCTAACTCTGCCTCTACTCTCTAACTCTGTTTCTAACTCTGCTCTACTTTCTAACTCTGCCTCTAACTCTGTTCTCTAACTCTGTCTCTAACTCTAACTCTGCCTCTAACTCTGCCTCTAACTCTGTTCTCTGTCTCTAACTCTGTCTCTAACTCTGTCTCTAACTCTGTCTCTAACTCTGTCTCTAACTCTGTCTCTAACTCTGTCTCTAACTCTGTCTCTAACTCTAACTCTGTCTCTAACTCTGTCTCTAACTCTGCCTCTAACTCTGTCTCTAACTGTCTCTGTCTCTAACTCTGTCTCTAACTCTGCCTCTAACTCTGTCTTCTCTAACTCTGCCTCTAACTCTGCCTCTATCTCTAACTCTGCCTCTAACTCTGTCTCTAACTCTGTTTCTAACCTGTTCTAACTCTAACTCTGCCTCTAACTCTGCCTCTAACTCTGTCTCTATTCTAACTCTGCCTCTAACTCTGCCTCTATCTCTAACTCTGCCTCTAACTCTGCCTCTAACTCTGTCTCTAATCTCTAACTCTGCTCTAACTCTGCCTCTAACTCTGTCTCTAACCCTCTAACTCTGCCTCTAACTCTGTCTCTAACTCTGTTTGTCTCTAACTCTGTCTCTAACTCTGTCTCTAACTCTGTCTCTATCTCTAATCTCTGCCTCTAACTCTGCCTCTATTCTAATTCTGTCTCTAACTCTGTCTCTAACTCTGTCTCTGTCTCTAACTCTGCCTCTCTAACTCTGCCTCTAACTCTGCCTCTAACTCTGCTTCTCTAACTCTGTCTCTAACTCTGTCTCTAACTCTGTCTCTAACTCTGCCTCTAACTCTGTCTCTAACTCTGTCTCTAGCTCTCTAACTCTGTCTCTAATCTCTGTCTCTAACTCTGTCTCTAACTCTGTCTCTAACTCTGTCTTTAACTCTGTCTCTGTTTACTCTGTCTCCTAACTCTGCCTCTAACTCTGCTCTCTAACTCTGTCTCTAACTCTGCCTCTAACTCTGCCTCTAACTCTGTCTCTAACTCTGTCTCTAACTCTGTCTGCTCTAACTCTGTCTCTAACTCTGTCTCTAACTCTGTCTCTAACTCTGTCTCTAACTCTGCCTCTAACCTCTGTCTCTAACTCTGTCTCTAATCTGTCTCTAACTCTGCCTCTAACTCTGTCTCTAATCTGTCTCTAACTCTGTCTAACTCTGTCTCTAACTCTAACTCTGTCTCTAACTCTGCTCTAACTCCTGTCTCTAATCTCTGTTCTCTAACTCTGTCTCTAACTCTGTTTCTAACTCTGCTCTAACTCTGTCTCTAACTCTGTCTCTAACTCTGTCTCTAACTCTGTCTCTAACTCTGCCTCTAACTCTCTGTCTCTAACTCTGTCTCTAACTCTGCTCCTAATCTGCCCTCTACTCTGTCTCTAACTCTGTCTCTAACTCTGTCTCTAACTCTGCCTCTAACTCTGTCTCTATTCTCTAACTCTGCCTCTAATCTCTGCTCTCTCTATCTCTAACTCTGCCTCTAACTCTGTCTCTAACTCTGTCTCTAACTCTAACTCTGCCTCTAACTCTGCCTCTAACTCTGTTCTCTGTCTCTAACTCTGTCTCTAACTCTGTCTCTCTAACTCTGTCTCTAACTCTGCCTCTAACTCTGTCTCTAACTCTGTCTCTAACTCTGTCTCTAACTCTAACTCTGCCTCTAACTCTGTCTCTAACTCTGCCTCTAACTCTGCCTCTAACTCTGTCTCTGTCTCTAACTCTGTCTCTAACTCTGTCTCTAACTCTGTCTCTAACTCTGCCTCTAACTCTGCCTCTATCTCTAACTCTGCCTCTAACTCTGTCTCTAACTCTGTTTCTAACTCTGTCTCTAACTCTAACTCTGCCTCTAACTCTGCCTCTAACTCTGTCTCTATCTCTAACTCTGCCTCTAACTCTGCCTCTATCTCTAACTCTGCCTCTAACTCTGTCTCTAACTCTGTCTCTAACTCTAACTCTGCCTCTAACTCTGCCTCCTAACTCGTCTCTGTCTCTAACTCTGTTCTCTAACTCTGTCTCTAACTCTGTCTCTAACTCTGCCTCTAACTCTAACTCTGTCTCTAACTCTGCCTCTAACTCTGCCTCTAACTCTGTTCTCTAACTCTGTCTCTAACTCTGTCTCTAACTCTGCCTCTAACTCTGCCTCTATCTCTAACTCTGCCTCTAACTCTGCCTCTATCTCTAACTCTGCCTCTAACTCTGTCTCTAACTCTGTCTCTAACTCTAACTCTGCCTCTAACTCTGTCTCTAACTCTGTCTCTGTTCTAACTCTGTCTCTAACTCTGTCTCTAACTCTGTCTCTAACTCTGCCTCTAACTCTGCCTCTAATCTGTCTCTGTCTCTAACTCTGTCTCTAACTCTGTCTCTAACTCTGTCTCTAACTCTGTCTCTAACTCTGCCCTCTAACTCTGCCTCTAACTCTGTCTCTGTCTCTAACTCTGTCTCTAACTCTGTCTCTAACTCTGTCTCTAACTCTGTCTCTAACTCTGTCTCTAACTCTGCCTCTAACTCTGCCTCTAACTCTGTCTCTGTCTCTAACTCTGTCTCTAACTCTGTCTCTAACTCTGCCTCTAACTCTGTCTCTAACTCTGTCTCTAACTCTGCCTCTAACTCTGCCTCTAACTCTGCCTCCTATCTCTAACTCTGTCTCTAACTCTGTCTCTGTCTCTAACTCTGTCTCTAACTCTGCCTCTAACTCTGTCTCTAACTCTGTCTCTAACTCTGCCTCTAACTCTGCCTCTGTCTCTAACTCTGTCTCTAACTCTGTCTCTAACTCTGTCTCTAACTCTGTCTCTAACTCTGTCTCTAACTCTGCCTCTAACTCTGTCTCTAACTCTCTTTCTCTATCTCTGCCTCTAACTCTGCCTCTAACTCTGCCTCTATCTCTAACTCTGTCTCTAACTCTGTCTCTGTCTCTAACTCTGTCTCTAACTCTGCCTCTAACTCTGTCTCTAACTCTGTCTCTAACTCTGCCTCTAACTCTGCCTCTGTCTCTAACTCTAACTCTGTCTCTAACTCTGTCTCTAACTCTGCCTCTAACTCTGTCTCTAACTCTGTCTCTAACTCTGTCTCTAACTCTGTCTCTAACTCTAACTCTGCCTCTAACTCTGCCTCTAACTCTGTCTCTAACTCTGTCTCTAACTCTAACTCTGTCTCTAACTCTGTCTCTAACTCTGTCTCTAACTCTAACTCTGCCTCTAACTCTGTCTCTAACTCTGTCTCTAACTCTGTCTCTAACTCTGTCTCTAACTCTGCCTCTAACTCTGTCTCTGTCTCTAACTCTGTCTCTAACTCTGTCTCTAACTCTGCCTCTAACTCTGTCTCTGTCTCTAACTCTGTCTCTAACTCTGTCTCTAACTCTGCCTCTAACTCTGTCTCTGTCTCTAACTCTGTCTCTAACTCTGCCTCTAACTCTGTCTCTAACTCTGTCTCTAACTCTGTCTCTAACTCTAACTCTGCCTCTAACTCTGCCTCTAACTCTGTCTCTAACTCTGTCTCTAACTCTGCCTCTAACTCTGTCTCTGTCTCTAACTCTGCCTCTAACTCTGCCTCTAACTCTGTCTCTGTCTCTAACTCTGTCTCTAACTCTGTCTCTAACTCTGTCTCTAACTCTGCCTCTAACTCTAACTCTGTCTCTAACTCTGCCTCTAACTCTGCCTCTAACTCTGCCTCTATCTCTAACTCTGTCTCTAACTCTGTCTCTGTCTCTAACTCTGTCTCTAACTCTGCCTCTAACTCTGTCTCTAACTCTGTCTCTAACTCTGCCTCTAACTCTGCCTCTGTCTCTAACTCTGTCTCTAACTCTGTCTCTAACTCTGTCTCTAACTCTGTCTCTAACTCTGTCTCTAACTCTGCCTCTAACTCTGTCTCTAACTCTGTCTCTAACTCTGCCTCTAACTCTGCCTCTAACTCTGCCTCTATCTCTAACTCTGTCTCTAACTCTGTCCTGTCTAACTCTGCTCTCTAACTCTGTCTCTAACTCTGTCTCTAACTCTGTCTCTAACTCTGCCTCTAACTCTGCCTCTGTCTCTAACTCTGTCTCTAACTCTGTCTCTAACTCTGCCTCTAACTCTGCTCTCTAACTCTGTCTCTAACTCTGTCTCTAACTCTGTCTCTAACTCTAACTCTGCCTCTAACTCTGCCTCTAACTCTGTCTCTAACTCTGTCTCTAACTCTAACTCTGTCTCTAACTCTGTCTCTAACTCTGTCTCTAACTCTAACTCTGCCTCTAACTCTGTCTCTAACTCTGTCTCTAACTCTGTCTCTAACTCTGTCTCTAACTCTGCCTCTAACTCTGTCTCTGTCTCTAACTCTGTCTCTAACTCTGTCTCTAACTCTGTCTCTAACTCTGCCTCTAACTCTGTCTCTGTCTCTAACTCTGTCTCTAACTCTGTCTCTAACTCTGCCTCTAACTCTGTCTCTGTCTCTAACTCTGTCTCTAACTCTGCCTCTAACTCTGCCTCTAACTCTGTCTCTAACTCTGTCTCTAACTCTAACTCTGCCTCTAACTCTGTCTCGCTCTAACTCTGTCTCTAACTCTGTCTCTAACTCTGCCTCTAACTCTGTCTCTGTCTCTAACTCTGTCTCTAACTCTGTCTCTAACTCTGCCTCTAACTCTGTCTCTGTCTCTAACTCTGTCTCTAACTCTGCCTCTAACTCTGTCTCTAACTCTGTCTCTAACTCTAACTCTGCCTCTAACTCTGCCTCTAACTCTGTCTCTAACTCTGTCTCTAACTCTAACTCTGTCTCTAACTCTGTCTCTAACTCTGTCTCTAACTCTGTCTCTAACTCTGTCTCTAACTCTGTCTCTAACTCTGCCTCTAACTCTGTCTCTGTCTCTAACTCTGTCTCTAACTCTGTCTCTGTCTCTAACTCTGTCTCTGTCTCTAACTCTGTCTCTAACTCTGCTCTCTAACTCTGTCTCTAACTCTGTCTCTGTCTCTAACTCTGTCTCTAACTCTGCCTCTAACTCTGTCTCTAACTCTGTCTCTAACTCTGTCTCTAACTCTGCCTCTAACTCTGTCTCTAACTCTGTCTCTAACTCTGTCTCTAACTCTGTCTCTAACTCTGCCTCTAACTCTGTCTCTGTCTCTAACTCTGTCTCTAACTCTGTTCTAACTCTGTCTCTAACTCTGTCTCTAACTCTGCCTCCTAACTCTGTCTCTGTCTCTAACTCTGTCTCTAACTCTGCCTCTAACTCTGTCTCTAACTCTGTCTCTAACTCTGCCTCTAACTCTGTCTCTGTCTCTAACTCTGTCTCTAACTCTGTCTCTAACTCTGTCTCTGTCTCTAACTCTGTCTCTAACTCTGTCTCTAACTCTGCCTCTAACTCTGTCTCTAACTCTGCCTCTAACTCTAACTCTGTCGCTAACTCTGTCTTCTAACTCTGTCTCTGTCTCTAACTCTGCCTCTAACTCTGTCTCTAACTCTGTCTCTAACTCTGTCTCTAACTCTGTCTCTAACTCTGTCTCTAACTCTGTCTCTGTCTCTAACTCTGCCTCTAACTCTGTCTCTAACTCTGTCTCTTCCTCTAACTCTGCCTCTAACTCTGTCTCTAACTCTGTCTCTAACTCTGTCTCTAACTCTGTCTCTAACTCTGTCTCTGTCTCTAACTCTGCCTCTAATCTCTGTCTCTAACTCTGTCTCTAACTCTGTCTCTAACTCTGTCTCTAACTCTGTCTCTAACTCTGCCTCTAACTCTGTCTCTAACTCTGCCTCTAACTCTGTCTCTAACTCTGTCTCTAACTCTGCCTCTAACTCTGTCTCTAACTCTGTCTCTAACTCTAACTCTGCCTCTAACTCTGCCTCTAACTCTGTCTCTGTCTCTAACTCTGTCTCTAACTCTGTCTCTAACTCTGTCTCTAACTCTGTCTCTAACTCTGTCTCTAACTCTGTCTCTAACTCTGCCTCTAACTCTGTCTCTAACTCTGTCTCTAACTCTGTCTCTAACTCTGTCTCTAACTCTGTCTCTAACTCTGCCTCTAACTCTGTCTCTAACTCTGTCTCTAACTCTGTCTCTAACTCTGTCTCTAACTCTGTCTCTAACTCTGTCTCTAACTCTGCCTCTAACTCTGTCTCTAACTCTGCCTCTAACTCTGCTCTCTAACTCTGTCTCTAACTCTGCCTCCAACTCTGTCTCTAACTCTGTTCTAACTCTGTCTCTAACTCTGTCTCTAACTCTGTCTCTAACTCTGTCTCTAACTCTGCTCTCTAACTCTGTCTAACTCTGTCTCTAACTCTGTCTTTGTCTCTAACTCTGTCTCTAACTCTGTCTCTAACTCTGTCTCTAACTCTGCCTCTAACTCTGCTCTGTCTCTAACTCTGTCTCTAACTCTGTCTCTAACTCTGTCTCTAACTCTGTCTCTAACTCTGCCTCTAACTCTGCCTCTGTCTCTAACTCTGTCTCTAACTCTGTCTCTAACTCTGTCTCTCTAACTCTCTGTCTCTAACTCTGTCTCTAACTCTAACTCTGTCTCTAACTCTGTCTCTAACTCTGTCTCTAACTCTGCCTCTAACTCTGTCTCTAACTCTGTCTCTAACTCTGTCTCTAACTCTGTCTCTAACTCTGTCTCTAACTCTAACTCTGTCTCTAACTCTGTCTCTAACTCTGCCTCTAACTCTGCCTCTAACTCTGCACAGTACCACAGCACTATGAAATCCCTTGGTCTGGTTGGTTGTCCAGAGTCTACCTGTCTCTGTTGCAGACCACCTTCACACTATAGACGTAAAACCTTCAAGACATTCTCCAGGAAAAAAATACCTAATGTGCTTCCAGTCTGCAGACTCTACTCTCACTCTCCTATTGTCTCCTCTGCCTGCTTATAAACAGGTAGTAAAAGCATTTTCCTGGCAGCAGTGGGAGGCAGTGGACATTGAAAATGTTTGCGTTATGTCAGAGAGCAACAAACACAAAACAAATGTCCACTTTTAATTGTCCAACTTCCTCCCCCTCTCTTCTCTACTGCCTCTCCCTTTGAAAGCAACACTCCTCACTAAGGCACATACTGTTGTTCCTCCTCTCTTGTCCTCTCTTCCTTCAGTCAGACCCAGACTCTGACTGCCACCCCAACTCCTAACCCCGGCTCCAACCCCAGCCCTGTCCCTACCTCTAATCCAACCCCAGCCCTGTCCCTACCTCTAACCCAACCCCAGCCCTGTCCCTACCTCTAACCCAACCCCAGCCCTGTCCCTACCTCTAACCCAACCCCAGCCCTGTCCCCAGCTCCTAACCCAACCCCAGCCTTGTCCCCAGCTCTAATCCAACCCCAGCCCTGTCCCCAGCTCCAACCCAACCCCCAGCCCTGTCCCCAGCTCTAATCCAACCCCAGCCCTGTCCCCAGCTCTAACCCAACCCCCAGCCCTGTCCCCAGCTCTAATCCAACCCCAGCCCTGTCCCCAGCTCTAATCCAACCCCCAGCCCCTGTCCCCAGCTCTAACCCAACCCCAGCCCTGTCCCCAGCTCTAATCCAACCCCAGCCCTGTCCCCAGCTCCAACCCCAGCCTGTCTAGCTCCAACCCCAGCTCCTGTCCCCAGTCTCTCTAATCCAACCCCAGCCCTGTCCCTACCTCTAACCCAACCCCAGCCCTGTCCCCAGCTCTAATCCAACCCCAGCCCTGTCCCCAGCTCTAATCCAACCCCAGCCCTGTCCCCAGCTCTAACCCAACCCCAGCCCTGTCCCCAGCTCTAATCCAACCCCAGCCCTGTCCCCACCTCTAATCCAACCCCAGCCCTGTCCCTGCTCTAATCCAACCCCAGCCCTGTCCCCAGCTCTAACCCAACCCCAGCCCTGTCCCCAGCTCTAATCCAACCCCAGCCCTGTCCCCAGCTCTAACCCAACCCCAGCCCTGTCCCCAGCCCTAATCCAACCCCAGCCCTGTCCCCACCTCTAATCCAACCCCAGCCCTGTCCCCAGCTCTAATCCAACCCCAGCCCTGTCCCCAGCTCTAACCCAACCCCAGCCCTGTCCCCAGCTCTAATCCAACCAGCCCTGTCCCCAGCTCTAACCCAACCCCAGCCCTGTCCCCAGCTCTAATCCAACCCCAGCCCTGTCCCCACCTCTAACCCAACCCCAGCCCTGTCCCCAGCTCTAACCCAACCCCAGCCCTGTCCCCAGCTCCAACCCAACTCCAGCCCTGTCCCCAGCTCTAATCCAACCCCAGCCCTGTCCCCAGCTCTAATCCAACCCCAGCCCTGTCCCCAGCTCTAACCCAACCCCAGCCCTGTCCCCAGCTCCAACCCCAGCCCTGTCCCCACCTCTAATCCAACCCCAGCCCTGTCCCCACCTCTAATCCAACCCCAGCCCTGCCCCCCACCTCTAATCCAACCCCAGCCCTGTCCCCAGCCCTGTCCCCAGCTCTAATCCAACCCCAGCCCTGTCCCCAGCTCTAATTCAACCCCAGCCCTATCCCAGCTCTAATCCAACCCCAGCCCTGTCCCCAGCTCTAATCCAACCCCAGCCCTGTCCCCAGCTCTAATCCAACCCCAGCCCTGTCCCCACCTCTAACCCAACCCCAGCCCTGTCCCCAGCTCTGACCCAACCCCAGCCCTGTCCCCAGCTCTGACCCAACCCCAGCCCCTGTCCCCAGCTCTAATCCAACCCCAGCCCTGTCCCCAGCTCTAATCCAACCCCAGCCCTGTCCCCTAGCTCCAACCTCAGCCCTGTCCCCACCTCTAATCCAACCCCCAGCCCTGTCCCCACCTCTAATCCAACCCCAGCCCCTGCTCCCCACCTCTAATCCAACCCCAGCCCTGTCCCCAGCCTGTCCCCAGCTCTAATCCAACCCCAGCCCTGTCCCCAGCTCTAATTCAACCCTCAGCCCTATCCCAGCTCTAATCCAACCCCAGCCCTGTCCCCAGCTCTAATCCAACCCCAGCCCTGTGCCCCCAGCCATCTAACCAACCCCAGCCCTGTCCCCAGCTCTAATCCAACCCCAGCCCTGTCCCCAGCTCTAACCCAACCCCAGCCCTGTCCCTACCTCTAATCCAACCCCATCCCTGTCCCCAGCTCTAATCCAACCCCAGCCCTGTCCCCACCTCTAATCCAACTCCCAGCCCTGTCCCCACCTCTAACTCAACCCCAGCCCTGTCCCCAGCTCTAATCCAACCCCAGCCCTGTCCCCAGCTCTAACTCCAACTCCCAGCCCTGTCCCTACCTCTAATCCAACCCCAGCCCTGTCCCCTAGCTCTAACCCAACCCCAGCCCTGTCCCCAGCTCTAATCCAACCCCAGCCCTGTCCCTACCTCTAACCCAACCCCAGCCCTGTCCCTACCTCTAATCCAACCCCAGCCCTGTCCCAGCTCTAATCCAACCCCAGCCCTGTCCCCAGCTCTAACCCAACCCCAGCCCTGTCCCTACCTCTAACCCCAGCCCTGTCCCCAGCTCTAATCCAACCCCAGCCCTGTCCCCAGCTCTAACCCAACCCCCAGCCCCTGTCCCCAGCTCTAATCCAACCCCAGCCCTGTCCCCAGCTCCAACCCCAGCCCCTGTCCCCAGCTCTAATCCAACCCCAGCCCTGTCCCCAGCTCTAACCCAACCCCAGCCCTGTCCCCCAGCTCTAACCCAACCCCAGCCCTGTCCCTACCTCTAATCCAACCCCAGCCCTGTCCCCAGCTCTAATCCAACCTCCAGCCCTGTCCCCAGCTCTAATCCAACCCCAGCCCTGCTCCCAGCTCTAATCCAACCCCCAGCCCTGTCCCCAGCTCCAACCCCAGCCCTGTCCCCAGCTCTGACCCAACCCCAGCCCTGTCCCCAGCTCTAACCCAACCCCAGCCCTGTCCCTACCTCTAATCCAACCCCAGCCCTGTCCCTACCTCTAATCCAACCCCAGCCCTGTCCCTACCTCTAATCCAACCCCAGCCCTGTCCCTACCTCTAATCCAACCCCAGCCCTGTCCCCAGCTCTAATCCAACCCCAGCCCTGTCCCCAGCTCTGACTCCAACCCCAGCCCTGTCCCCAGCTCTGACCCAACCCCCAGCCCTGTCCCCAGCTCTAATCCAACCCCAGCCCTGTCCTCAGCTCTAATCCAACCCCAGCCCTGTCCCCAGCTCCAACCCCAGCCCTGTCCCCAGCTCTAATCCAACCCCAGCCCTGTCCCAGCTCTAACCCAACCCCAGCCCCTGTCCCTAGCTCTAACTCCAACCCCAGCCCTGTCCCCAGCTCTAACCCAACCCCAGCCCTGTCCCCAGCTCTAATCCAACCCCAGCCCTGTCCCCAGCTCTAATCCAACCCCAGCCCTGTCCCCAGCTCTAATCCAACCCCAGCCCTGTCCCCAGCTCTAACCCAACCCCAGCCCTGTCCCCAGCTCTAACCCAACCCCAGCCCTGTCCCCAGCTCTAACCCCAGCCCCAGCCCTGTCCCCAGCTCTAACCCAACCCCAGCCCTGTCCCCAGCTCTAACCCAACCCCAGCCCTGTCCCCAGCTCTAACCCA
>NC_059208.1:72308958-72348958 GCF_020615455.1 Coregonus clupeaformis
GTATATTATTGGTTTTAGCCCCATAACGTCCTGTCCTTTATCTGGTCTACAGTATATTATTGGTTTTAGCCCCATAACATCCTGTCCTTTATCTGGTCTACAGTATATTATTGGTTTTAGTCCCATAACATCCTGTCCTTTATCTAGTCTACAGTATATTATTGGTTTTAGCCCCATAACATCCTGTCCTTTATCTAGTCTACAGTATATTATTGGTTTTAGCTCCATAACATCCTGTCCTTTATCTAGTCTACAGTATATTATTGGTTTTAGCCCCATAACAACCTCTCCTTTATCTGGTCTACAGTATATTATTGGTTTTAGCCCCATAACATCCTGTCCTTTATCTAGTCTACAGTATATTATTGGTTTTAGCCCCATAACATCCTCTTCTTTATCTAGTCTACAGTATATTATTGGTTTTAGCCCCATAACATCCTGTCCTTTATCTAGTCTACAGTATATTATTGGTTTTAGCTCCATAACATCCTGTCCTTTATCTAGTCTACAGTATATTATTGGTTTTAGCCCCATAACAACTCTCTCCTTTATCTGGTCTACAGTATATTATTGGTTTTAGCCCCATAACATCCTGTCCTTTATCTAGTCTACAGTATATTATTGGTTTTAGCCCCATAACATCCTCTTCTTTATCTAGTCTACAGTATATTATTGGTTTTAGCCCCATAACATCCTGTCCTTTATCTAGTCTACAGTATATTATTGGTTTTAGTCCAAAGCATCAACATCCTTGTCTGTTCACAGGTAAACCATGTCGCCAGTGTTCAGTTATCAAGTCCCTCACAGGCTGGTGAAAGTAGTAAGCAGCGTTGCATGAGCCTTGGCTTGTGTGATCCTGAAAGGCTCATAGGTGAAAGTAGTGGTGTGTTGTTGTCATAATAAGTCCATGTAGACCACTCAGAGAGAGCAGTGGCAGTACACCACAATAACGTGTACACAGGTTCAATACAAAGGTTGGACAGCATGTAAACAGAATACACCAATAGAATACTGTACACTATAAGCTTGAAGAGTATTTTATAAAGAAACTTACCAATAATACCAGGTGTCAGTTTACTTCTAGTCTTTGTATTATCACCAATCCATCGGGGGGGGTGTCCACAGAAACAAAACTTCCTTTGGTTCCCTGTCAGTCTCAGTGATGTTTAGTTTTGTATAAAATATGGACTAGAAAGAGGAGAGTGATGCTGTAGAGATGCCTTGGCTCTGCTCTCTGATGCTTGTGGAGAGAGTTAGTCTTGACGTGTTGGACCTCCTTAGCTGTAGTTGTTCAGTATGTTGCTGTTTCTACATATATACAAGACTAAGCCCTGCTGTGACATCACAGCGTGTCATCACCATGGTAATAGAAGACATGCTGCATATGTAATTAGTAGGGTGAACTTCACTTACTCATGTATCTCTCACTCTCTCCCTCTCTCCCTTCATCTCTCTCTCCCTCTCTCCCTTCATCTCTCCCTTCATCTCTCTCTCTCTCTCTCTCTCTCTCTCTCTCTCTCTCTCTCTCTCTCTCTCTCTCTCTCTCTGTCTCTCTCTCTCGCTCTTTCGCTCTCTCTCTCTCTCTGTCTCTCTCTCTGTCTCTCTTTCTCTCTCTCTCTGCTCTCTCTCTCTCTCTCTCTCTGTCTCTCTCTCTGTCTCTCTCTCTCTCTCTCTCTCTCTCTCTGTCTCTCTCTCTGTCTCTCTCTCTCTCTCTCTCTCTCTCTCTCTCTCTCTCTCTCTCTCTCTCTCTCTCTCTCTCTCTCTCTGTCTCTCTCTCTCTCTCTCTCTCTCTCTGTCTCTCTGTCTCTCTCTCTCTCTCTCTCTCTCTCTCTCTCTCTCTCTCTCTCTGTCTCTCTCTCTCTCTCTCTCTCTCTCTCTCTCTCACACACACACACACACACACACACACACTTTCTCTCTTTTCAGGCTATAATTTATTGCCACGACTAATGACATATGTCAATGGTTGATATGACATCTTGTTGTGTTTTTCTCCCCCAACCAGCTAATGGCATGTTATTCACCAGTCCTGGTTTTTTGGGGTTGTGGGTGTGTCCCGTGGTGTTGCTGCTTTGCCCCAGTTTAGGAAAGATTTATCCTCAATGTCCCCCTCGATACGCCACTAGCCCCCCTCGATACGCCACTAGGGAGTAATAGTACGACTTCCCCAACCCTAGACATTAAATAGACATTAAACTCACCCCTTGAAATGCCTGTTATTACTGAGGTCAAAAACTAGCACAACTTGTCTTAGGTAGATTCATGTCTTCATTAACTAGCCTGTTATGAAAACAATGAAAATGTGTCTGCTTACTGTTTTGACTCTGTTTGAATTATCCTGTATTAGATCACAATGACCCCCTACCAAGAACCCCCTTCTTAACCAACCAGGATCCATAGAATCTCCTTTCTGACCAACCAGGAGCCAAATAACCTCCTTTCTGACCAACCAGGGGTAAGAAAAACGTTCCAAAGCACAGCATAGTGGTTCACCCTTCACGCCCACTTCTGTTTGCATAGATCACGGTCTCCAGTGGAAGCTTGGTCCAGTTCCCATTCCTCCGTGTCGTCTGGTCTGGGGTTGCTGGTTCTAAGTTTAGTTGCTGAGGCCCGTGGTTCCGTGGTTTGGTACGTTGTTCACGCTGGGTCACAGACTGGTGTTCCCCCCACAAGAACATCAGCATCACAGCCAGGGATGGGAGGGATGGGAGGGAGGCGCTCCAGACCTGGCAACCCTACCTGCCTCTCTGGAGAGCCAAATCCCCTGACTGTACTGGTGACTGCACTGCACCACTGGCACCCTTATCCGGGATGATATTGGATTCTTCGCACACCACACTAATCCCATTCCACTACTACTTTTCAAGCTTTTTTAAATTAATATGAAAACAAGCATTGCTTTTACACTTACAAGACCATCATGCTGGACTGAGAGAGCTGTTTTGTCTTGTAGTCCCTGACTGTATTTCTATGAACTATTATTTTAGCAATACATGTCATTGAGAAAAATATATAGTTCATAACATAACTTTTTTTGGTCAGTAGGTGGCCAGCAAAACGACATGTGGTGTGTTGGACGCAGTCACTCATATATAGAGGTCTATAGAGCCTGTCTCCATTCCTGATTTCTGTACCCGTTAGCTTACCTGTGTAGTATTGACACAAGTTCAGAAACACTTGTGTTTCAAACATGGTCCTGTTTATCAATTGCGGTGCTGATCAATGGACAGTTCAGTACCAATGTTAAATGAATATGGAGCTTAAAGTTGTGTGTATTTGTATTTATTTTGTCAATATATGGTGTCGCTACAATAATACACATTTACATTTACACATATGTATATATATATATATATATATATAGATATATATATATATATACAGTACCAGTCAAAAGTTTACTCATTCCAGGGTTTTTCTTTATTTTTACTATTTTCATTGTAGAATAATAGTGAAGACATCAAAACTATGAAATAACACATATGGAATCATGTAGTAACCAAAAAAGTGTTAAACAAATAAAAAAATATATATTTTAAATTTGAGATTATTCAAGAATGCCAAGAGTGTGCAAAGCTGTCATCAAGGCAAAGGGTGGCTATTTGAATAATAGTTTTTTGGTTACTACATGATTCCATATGTGTTATTTCATAGTTTTGATGTCTTCACTATTATTCTACAATGTAGAAAATAGTAAAAATAAAGAAAAACCATTGAATGAGTAGGTGTTCTAAAACTTTTGACTGTTAGTGTGTTATATATATATATATATATATATATATATATACAAAAGTATGTGGACATCCCTTCAAATTAGTGGATTCGGCTATTTCAGCCACAACTGTTGATGACAGGTGTATAAAATCAAGCACACAGCCATGCAATCTCCATAGACAAACATTGGCAGTAGAATGGCCTTCCTGAAGAGCTCAGTGACTTTCAACGTGGCACCGTCATAGGATGCCACCTACAGTTGAAGTCGGAAGTTTACCTACACTTTAGCCAAATACATTTAAACTCAGTTTTTCACAATTCCTGACATTTAATCCTAGTAAAAATTCCCTGTCTTAGGTCAGTTAGGATCACCACTTTATTTTAAGAATGTGAAATGTCATAATAATAGTAGAGAGAATGATTTATTTCAGCTTTTATTTCTTTCATCACATTTCCAGTAGGTCAGAAGTTTACATACACTCAATTAGTATTTGGTAGCATTGCCTTTAAATTGTTAAACTTGGGTCAAACGTTTCGGGTAGCCTTCCACAAGCTTCCCACAATAAGTTGGGTGAATTTTGGCCCATTCCTCCTGACAGAGCTGGTGAAACTGAATCAGGTTTGTAGGCCTCCTTGCTCGCACACGCTTTTTCAGTTCTGCCCACAAATTTTCTATAGGATTGAGGTTAGGGCTTTGTGATGGCCACTCCAATACCTTGACTTTGTTGTCCTTAAGCCATTTTGCCACAACTTTGGAAGTATGCTTGAGGTCATTGTCCATTTGGAAGACCCATTTGCGACCAAGCTTTAACTTCCTGACTGATGTCTTGAGATGTTGATTCAATATATCCACATAATTTTCCTTCCTCATGATGCCATCTATTTTATGAAGTGCACCAGTCCCTCCTGCAGCAAAGCACCCCCACAGCATGATGCTGCCACCCCCGTTCTTCACGGTTGGGATGGTGTTGTTCGCCTTGCAAGCAACCCCCTTTTTCCTCCAAACATAACGATGGTCATTATGGCCAAACAGTTCTATTTTTGTTTCATCAGACCAGAGGACATTTCTCCAAAAAGTACGACCTTTGTCCACATGTGCAGTTGCAAACCGTAGTCTGGCTTTTTTATGGCGGTTTTGGAGCAGTGGCTTCTTCCTTGCTGAGCGGCCTTTCAGGTTATGTCGATATATAGGACTCGTTTTACTGTGGATATAGATAATTTTGTACCTGTTTCCTCCAGCATCTTCACAATGTCCTTTTCTGTTGTTCTGGTATTGATTTGCACTTTTCGCACCAAAGTACGTTCATCTCTAAGAGACAGAACGCGTCTCCTTCCTGAGCGGTATGACGGCTGCGTGGTCCCATGGTGTTTATACTTGCATACTATTATTTGTACAGATTAACGTGGTACCTTCAGGCATTTGGAAATTGCTCCCAAGGATGAACCAGACTTGTGGAGGTCTACAAAAAAAATGTCTGAGGTCGGCTGATTTCTTTTGATTTTCCCATGATGTCAAGCAAATAGGCACTGAGTTTGAAGGTAGGCCTTGAAATACATCCACAGGTACACCTCCAATTGACTCAAATGGTGTCAATTAGCCTATCAGAAGCTTCTAAAGCCATGACATCATTTTCTGGAATTTTCCAAGCTGTTTAAAGGCACAGTCAACTTAGTGTATATAAACTTCTGACCCACTGGAAATTTGATACAGTGAATTATAAGTGAAATAATCTGTCTGTAAACAATTGTTGGAAAAAGTACTTGTGTCATGCACAAAGTAGATGTCCTAACCGACTTGCCAAAACTATAGTTTGTTAACAAGAAATGTGTGGAGTGGTTGAAAAACGAGTTTTAATGACTCCAACCTAAGTTCATGTAAACTTCCGACTTCAACTGTATCCAGCAAGTCAGTTTGTCAAATTCCTGCACTGCTAGAGCTGCCCCGGTCAGCTGTAAATGCTGTTATTGTGAAGAGGAAACGTCTTGGAGCAACAACGGCTCAGCTGCGAAGTGGTAGGCCACACAAGCTCACAGAACGGGACCGCTGAGTGCTGAAGTGCGTAGTGCGTAAGAAATTGTCTGTCCTTCTGGTTGCAACACTCACTAACGAGTTCCAAACTGCCTCTGGATGCAACGTCAGCACAATAACTGTTCGTCAAGGAGCTTCATAAAATGGGTTTCCATGGCCGAGCAGCCGCACACAAGCCTAAGATCACCATGCGCAATGCTAAGCATCGGCTGGAGTGGTGTAAAGCTCGCCGCCATTGAACTCTGGAGCAGTGGAAACACGTTCTCTGGAGTGATGAATCACGCTTCACCATCTGGCAGTCCGACGGACAAATCTGTGCTTGGTGGATGCCAGGAGAACGCTACCTGCCCCAATGCATAGTGCCAACTGTAAAGTTTGGTGGAGGAGGAATAATGGTCTGGGGCTGTTTTTCATGGTTCGGGCTATGCCCCTTAGTTCCAGTGAAGGGAAATCTTAACGCTACAGCATACAATGAGGTTCTAGACGATTCTGTGCTTCAAACTTTGTGTCGACAGTTTGGGGAAGGCTCTTTCCTGTTTCAGCATGACAATGCCCCCGTGCACAAAGCAAGGTCCATACAGAAATTGTTTGTCGAGATCGGTGTGGAAGAACTTGACTGGACGGCACAGAGCCCTGACCTCAACCCCATCGAACACCTTTGGGATGAATTGGAACGCCAACTGCGAGCCAGGCCTAATCGCCCAACATCAGTGCCCGACCTCACTAATGCTCGTGTGGCTGAATGGAAGCAAGTCCCCACAGCAATGTTCCAACATCTAGTGGAAAGCCTTCCCAGAAGAGTGGAGGCTGTTATAGCAGCAAAGGGGGGACCAACATAGCTACTATAGTAGATCAAAGCTGTGTGCTGGAAAACCTTGGTAGCGCAGTAGGTATTGTAGAGCTCATTTCTTTCATTTTTTGGTTTCAGACCAATGCCTACTTCTCACTTTTAACATTGTTTTTTTTGTTTTTAAGCAAATAACTGAGGCTGGGCAGCTCACACTCAACGCCTCTGAAGGAAAATGTCTTGATCAGAAATATAGTACAGAAGAGGTTGGGGATTACTATCCGGATAAAGCTGTCCAATCAGCTAAACTCATCTACTAAGTGGTTAACTAACCCTGACTTAGCGGATTAACACATGATTACGTCTGGTTTAGTTGAGAGTCGCATGGAGATGTTGTGATGCTCGATGGGGGGTTTCATGGATAACAAGGTTCATTGTTCAGCTCTGAGTGTTTTTAGGAGAGTGTGTAGTGAAGTCTCCCCTGCCAGCCTGTCTCCCATCAGAACACTGAATTACAGCTTCCCACGCAACAGCCATTTTAACCCTATTTGCATATCTAAACCTGGCAGAGCTGTGTCAGCTGGCGAACACCGCAGCACGAACTCCAGGGTCTGTTCTCCCCCTTTTGGTACCAACCCCTCCACGTCCTCTTCCTCTACCCACATGTTCAACAGATGCTTAGCTGTGGATTGTCAAGTGTGGTGGACCCACCCCCTACAACCCTATTGCACCCCTACTGAGCTCCAGGTTCAGTTGTGAGCTGCAAGGTTCAGTTGTGAGCTGCAAGGTTCAGTTGTGAGCTCCAGGTTCAGTTGTGAGCTGCAAGGTTCAGTTGTGAGCTGCAAGGTTCAGTTGTGAGCTGCAAGGTTCAGTTGTGAGCTGCAAGGTTCAGTTGTGAGCTGCAAGGTTCAGTTGTGAGCTGCAAGGTTCAGTTGTGAGCTGCAAGGTTCAGTTGTGAGCTCCAGGTTCAGTTGTGAGCTGCAAGGTTCCGTTGTGAGCTGCAAGGTTCAGTTGTGAGCTGCAAGGTTCAGTTGTGAGCTGCAAGGTTCAGTTGTGAGCTGCAAGGTTCAGTTGTGAGCTGCAAGGATTAGTTGTGAGCTGCAAGGTTCAGTTGTGAGCTGCAAGGTTCAGTTGTGAGCTGCAAGGTTCAGTTCTGAGCTGCAGGTTCAGGACTCTAAGCTGAGGAATACGTGTAGGGCCCATTGACTCCGGGTTTGTGGTTGAGAAGCTGAACTGCTGTGGCCACCTGGTATTCTAGCGGTATGTGGTTGCCTTGTGAAAATCACCAGCCAGCGCTCTAGCAGAGCAAACCATGGAGTTTCCATTCCAAATCATAGCTATGATGTCACGTTCGTTGAGCCAATGTAAAGACTTCCACGTGTCTGTGATGGTTCTCCACCTTGCTGCCTCTTAGTCGGGTCCCTCTCTGGCTGAGGTGGAATTCATTTCATTTTTCATCACCTGTTACTTGAGTTACCTGTGGTCATGGTGAACTGTGGAGGGGGCTGAAGTCTCCGTGAGGATCTGAAGGCTGTTGTGTTTTGGCACAGCCTTCCACAGTCATACATTACATTACTCAGCCTGGGCTGGACTGGATCAGGGACTCAGCGTGTAGAGAGGGAGCCGGCCGGGCTGCCAGCCTGCCAGACCAGGTCAAAGCTGTGTGGTCCACCATCAACACCAGCTCTGAGCTGGTAGACTACCTCCTCTCTGCTCTGTTCTGCTCTGTTCTGCTCTGTTCTGCTCTGTTCTGCTGTGCTCTGCTCTGTTCTGCTCTGTTCTGCTGTGCTCTGCTCTGTTCTGCTCTGCTCTGTTCTGCTCTGTTCTGCTGTGCTCTGCTCTGTTCTGCTCTGCTCTGCTCTGTTCTGCTCTGCTCTGTTCTGTTCTGCTCTGCTCTGTTCTGCTCTGTTCTGCTCTGTTCTGCTCTGTTCTGTTCTGCTGTGCTCTGCTCTGCTCTGTTCTGTTCTGCTCTGTTCTGCTCTGTTCTGTTCTGTTCTGCTCTGGTCTGTTCTGCTCTGCTCTGTTCTGCTCCGCTCTGCTCTGTTGTGCTCTGTTTCCACCGTGTGCAGGTATTACTTTCATTCCTGCCGTCCCTCCTCAGACGGCCTGAGACTCTTTGAAGAGGGAGAAAATTTCAGGAGATGGATGGCATGAGGTCAGCGCAGTGCCATCCCTCACACGTTCTGCTGAACACACAGCGTCCCTCACACGTTCTGCTGAACACACAGCGTCCCTCACACGTTCTACTGAGCACACAGCGTTCCTCACACGTTCTACTGAACACACAGCGTTCCTCACACGTTCTACTGAACACACAGCGTTCCTCAAACGTTCTGCTGAACACACAGCGTCCCTCACACGTTCTGCTGAACACACAGCGTTCCTCACACGTTCTGCTGAACACACAGCGTTCCTCACACGTTCTACTGAACACACAGCGTCCCTCACACGTTCTGCTGAACACACAGCGTCCCTCACCGTTCTACTGAACACACAGCGTCCCTCACACGTTCTGCTGAACACACAGCGTCCCTCACACGTTCTGCTGAACACACAGCGTTCCTCACACGTTCTGCTGAACACACAGCGTTCCTCACACGTTCTGCTGAACACACAGCGTCCCTCACACGTTCTGCTGAAACACAGCGTTCCTCACACGTTCTGCTGAACACACAGCGTCCCTCACACGTTCTGCTGAACACACAGCGTCCCTCACACGTTCTGCTGAACACACAGCGTCCCTCACACGTTCTGCTGAACACACAGCGTCCCTCACACGTTCTGCTGAACACACAGCGTCCCTCACACGTTCTGCTGAACACACAGCGTCCCTCACACGTTCTGCTGAACACAAAGCGTCCCTCACACGTTCTGCTGAACACACAGCGTTCCTCACACGTTCTGCTGAACACACAGCGTTCCTCACACGTTCTACTGAACACACAGCGTCCCTCACACGTTCTACTGAACACACAGCGTCCCTCACACGTTCTGCTGAACACACAGCGTCCCTCACACGTTCTGCTGAACACACAGCGTCCCTCACACGTTCTGTTGAACACACAGCGTTCCTCAAACGTTCTGCTGAACACACAGCGTCCCTCACACGTTCTGCTGAACACACAGCGTTCCTCACACGTTCTGCTGAACACACAGCGTCCCTCACACGTTCTACTGAACAGACAGCGTTCCTCACACGTTCTGCTGAACACACAGCGTCCCTCACACGTTCTGCTGAACACACAGCGTCCCTCACACGTTCTGCTGAACACACAGCGTCCCTCACACGTTCTGCTGAACACACAGCGTCCCTCACACGTTCTACTGAACACACAGCGTCCCTCACACGTTCTGCTGAACACACAGCGTCCCTCACACGTTCTGCTGAACACACAGCGTCCCTCACACGTTCTGCTGAACACACAGCGTCCCTCACACGTTCTGCTGAACACACAGCGTTCCTCACACGTTCTGCTGAACGCACAGCGTCCCCTCACACGTTCTGCTGAACACACAGCGTCCCTCACACATTCTGCTGAACACACAGCGTCCCTCACACGTTCTGCTGAACACACAGCGTCCCTCACACGTTCTACTGAACACACAGCGTCCCTCACACGTTCTACTGAACACACAGCGTCCCTCACACGTTCTGCTGAACACACAGCGTCCCTCACACGTTCTGCTGAACACACAGCGTCCCTCACACGTTCTGCTGAACACACAGCGTTCCTCACACGTTCTGCTGAACACACAGCGTCCCTCACACGTTCTGCTGAACACACAGCGTCCCTCACACGTTCTGCTGAACGCACAGCGTCCCTCACACGTTCTACTGAACACACAGCGTCCCTCACACGTTCTGCTGAACACACAGCGTTCCTCACACGTTCTGCTGAACACACAGCGTCCCTCACACGTTCTGCTGAACACACAGCGTCCCTCACACGTTCTGCTGAACACACAGCGTCCCTCACACGTTCTGCTGAACACACAGCGTCCCTCACACGTTCTGCTGAACACACAGCGTCCCTCACACGTTCTGCTGAACACACAGCGTTCCTCACACGTTCTGCTGAACACACAGCGTCCCTCACACGTTCTGCTGAACACACAGCATTCCAAAACAGAACCCTGGCCATCCTTTACTGTGGTCAGTCATTATGTTTATTTTGGGAGGTAGGGAAGAGGGGATTGCATCATGTGACCTATACCTTGGACCTCCTCCTGGCCAATGCCACTAACATCTCAGACTCCTCCTCTGCTCTCCTCTTCCTCTCTCTGATGGCCGTCCCCTCTAGCGGTGCGTGTTATTTTTTGACATATCTGACATGACACGAATTATAGTCCAAGTTCTAAATCCACCTAGATTTCATTTAATCTCCTGAGGGGTTAGTATGGTCTGATCTGTGAAGATAAATTAAAGGTCACCCTCACAATATTGAGGTTTCTAACCATAAAGGTGTTTCCTGGTTAGATAAAGGTTAAATGAAATGTCAGTGTTCACTGTGGTCTCTACTGGTCTCTACTGGTCTCCACTGGTCTCTACTTGGTCTCTACTCGATCTCTACTGGTCTCTACTGGTGTCCACTGGTCTCTACTGGTCTCTACTCGTCTCCACTGGTCTCCACTGGTCTCTACTCGGTCTCTAATTGGTCTCTACTGGTCTCTACTGGTCTCTACTCGTCTCCACTGGTCTCTACTCGGTCTCTACTGGTCTCTACTGGTCTCTACTGGTCTCCACTGGTCTCCACTGGTCTCCACTGGTCTCTAATCGGTATCTACTGGTCTCCACTGGTCTCCACTGGTCTCTACTGGTCTCTACTGGTCTCCACTGGTCTCTACTCGGTCTCTACTGGTCTCTACTGGTCTCTACTGGTCTCCACTGGTCTCTAATCGGTATCTACTGGTGTCCACTGATCTCTACTGGTCTCCACTGGTCTCCACTGGTCTCTACTGGTCTCTACTGGTCTCCACTGGTCTCTACTCGGTCTCTACTGGTCTCCACTGGTCTCCACTGGTCTCTACTCGGTCTCTAATTGGTCTCTTCTGAACTCTACTGGTCTCCACTGGTCTCTACTGGTCTCCTCTGGTCTCTACTCGGTCTCTAATTGGTCTCTTCTGAACTCTACTGGTCTCCACTGGTCTCTACTGGTCTCTACCTGGTCTCTACTGGTCTCTACTGGTCTCCACTGGTCTCTACTCGTCCCTACTTGGTCTCTACTGGTCTCTACTGGTCTCCACTGGTCTCTACTTGGTCTCTACTGGTCTCCACTGGTCTCTACTGGTCTTTATTCGGTCTCTACTGGTCTCCACTGGTCTCTACTGGTCTCTACTGGTCTCCACTGGTCTCTACTCGGTCTCTACTGGTCTCCACTGGTCCCTACTCATCTCTACTTGGTCTCTACTGGTCTCTACTGGTCTCCACTGGTCTCTACTCGGTCTCTACTGGTCTCTACTGGTCTCCACTGATCTCTACTCGGTCTCTACTTGTCTCCACTGGTCTCTACTCGGTCTCTACTGGTCTCCACTGGTCTCTACTGGTCTCTACTGGTCTCCACTGGTCTCCACTGGTCTCTACTGGTCTCTACTTGGTCTCTCTGAGGGTCTGTCAGCAACAGCCTGTGTGGCCGGAGCAGTAGTCTCCGTCTACATTACAGCGGTTAATTAAACCGTTGTCCTGCAGTTCCATGTTGGTGCCGTGGGCGGGGGCAGGTTGGACCCGGCTCTCTCTCTCTCGGCATCCTCTCTACTCCCAGAGCCGTACTCTGCGCCTGTTTCCCCCAGCTGAGATTTATACCCAACCTCTGCCTGGTGGAGCTGTGTTGGCGGACCAGGGGAACGGGGAGGGAGGTTTTCCTTAGTTGGTCTGTGTGTTCAGCGTTAGGACTGAGAAACATTCCCATAGCGATGACAATGATACATATTGTGCTATTTAAAGTCCTGGCCCAGAGTCTGAGCCTGTTGCCTCATAAGTCATAAAGCAGGCCTACAGTCCAGGGAGAAAACATTGTGTTATTATATAAAGTAGGCCTACAGTCCAGGGAGAAAACATTGTGTTATTATATAAAGTAGGCCTACAGTCCAGGGAGAAAACATTGTGTTGTTATAAATTATACAGTAATTCAGTCAGTGTACAGTTGAGTTAACAGAGGATATTGTTGCTTTTAATTAACTGAGTTGATTAAATAACAGTTTTTCCCGGAATACCATTAGTATTAGTAAATTAAGTGACATTAATCGGAGGGTTCCGTGCTCTAAGCGTAAAACACTTCATTTAACGTCCGCGAATGTCGTCTATTTCCGCTTCTAATTAAAGTCATCATGCGGACCTGAGGAAAACGGAACAGCTGCCCGTCCTGTTCCATGTAGTGCGCTAGCTTTGACCAGGGACCACAGGGCTTTAGAGGGACTAGGGAGCCATTTGGAACACACACAATGATAACAATAGATTCAGTCGGATCTGAGGACAAGAAAACATGCAACAGATCTACAGAACTGGCCAGAAACCTCATTACTCAGATTACCAAACCACTCAGTGTGGTGTTCATTTACAAAGCTTTGTTCTTCATTAAGAGAAATTGCAAGAGCAAAATTGTCCTGTCTTTTTTTCCCCCACATATGTAAGAAAGTGTCTTGTTTTTTTTGACTGTATATTGTGGAGACAGTAAGAAGTCAGCTATGGACTGTATCCCAAATGGTCCTCTACTCCCTATGGGGTCTAAAGTAGTGCACTACATAGGGAATAGGGTGCCATTCTCTGGTCTAAAGTAGTGCACTATATAGGGAATAGGGTGCCATTCTCTGGTCTAAAGTAGTGCACTATATAGGGAATAGGGTGCCATTCTCTGGTCTAAAGTAGTGCACTATATAGGGAATAGGGTGCCATTCTCTGGTCTAAAGTAGTGCACTATATAGGGAATAGGGTGCCATTCTCTGGTCTAAAGTAGTGCACTATATAGGGAATAGGGTGCCATTCTCTGGTCTAAAGTAGTGCACTATATAGGGAATAGGGTGCCATTCTCTGGTCTAAAGTAGTGCACTATATAGGGAATAGGGTGCCATTCTCTGGTCTAAAGTAGTGCACTATATAGGGAATAGGGTGCCATTCTCTGGTCTAAAGTAGTGCACTATATAGGGAATAGGGTGCCATTCTCTGGTCTAAAGTAGTGCACTATATAGGGAATAGGGTACCATTCTCTGGTCTAAAGTAATGTACTATATAGGGAATAGGGTGCCATTCTCTGGTCTAAAGTAGTGCACTATATAGGGAATAGGGGTGCCATTCTCTGGTCTAAAGTAGTGCACTATATAGGGAATAGGGTGCCATTCTCTGGTCTAAAGTAGTGCACTATATAGGGAATAGGGTACCATTCTCTGGTCTAAAGTAGTGCACTACATAGGGAATAGGGTGCCATTCTCTGGTCTAAAGTAGTGCACTATATAGGGAATAGGGTGCCATTCTCTGGTTTAAAGTAGTGCACTATATAGGGAATAGGGTGCCATTCTCTGGTCTAAAGTAGTGCACTATATAGGGAATAGGGTGCCATTCTCTGGTCTAAAGTAGTGCACTATATAGGGAATAGGGTGCCATTCTCTGGTCTAAAGTAGTGCACTATATAGGGAATAGGGTGCCATTCTCTGGTCTAAAGTAGTGCACTACATAGGGAATAGGGTGCCATTCTCTGGTCTAAAGTAGTGCACTATATAGGGAATAGGGTGCCATTCTCTGGTCTAAAGTAGTGCACTATATAGGGAATAGGGTGCCATTCTCTGGTTTAAAGTAGTGCACTATATAGGGAATAGGGTGCCATTCTCTGGTCTAAAGTAGTGCACTATATAGGGAATAGGGTGTCATTCTCTGGTCTAAAGTAGTGCACTACATAGGGAATAGGGTGCCATTCTCTGGTCTAAAGTAGTGCACTATATAGGGAATAGGGTGCCATTCTCTGGTTTAAAGTAGTGCACTATATAGGGAATAGGGTGCCATTCTCTGGTCTAAAGTAGTGCACTATATAGGGAATAGGGTGCCATTCTCTGGTCTAAAGTAGTGCACTATATAGGGAATAGGGTGCCATTCTCTGGTCTAAAGTAGTGCACTATATAGGGAATAGGGTGCCATTCTCTGGTCTAAAGTAGTGCACTACATAGGGAATAGGGTGCCATTCTCTGGTCTAAAGTAGTGCACTATATAGGGAATAGGGTGCCATTCTCTGGTCTAAAGTAGTGCACTATATAGGGAATAGGGTGCCATTCTCTGGTTTAAAGTAGTGCACTATATAGGGAATAGGGTGCCATTCTCTGGTCTAAAGTAGTGCACTATATAGGGAATAGGGTGCCATTCTCTGGTCTAAAGTAGTGCACTATATAGGGAATAGGGTGCCATTCTCTGGTCTAAAGTAGTGCACTATATAGGGAATAGGGTGCCATTCTCTGGTCTAAAGTAGTGCACTATATAGGGAATAGGGTGCCATTCTCTGGTCTAAAGTAGTGCACTATATAGGGAATAGGGTGCCATTCTCTGGTCTAAAGTAGTGCACTATATAGGGAATAGGGTGCCATTCTCTGGTCTAACGTAGTGCACTACATAGGGAATAGGGTGCCATTCTCTGGTCTAAAGTAGTGCACTATATAGGGAATAGGGTGCCATTCTCTGGTCTAAAGTAGTGCACTATATAGGGAATAGGGTGCCATTCTCTGGTCTAACGTAGTGCACTACATAGGGAATAGGGTGCCATTCTCTGGTATAAAGTAGTGCACTATATAGGGAATAGGGTGCCATTCTCTGGTCTAAAGTAGTGCACTATATAGGGAATAGGGTGCCATTCTCTGGTCTAAAGTAGTGCACTATATAGGGAATAGGGTACCATTCTCTGGTCTAAAGTAGTGCACTATATAGGGAATAGGGTGCCATTCTCTGGTCTAACGTAGTGCACTACATAGGGAATAGGGTGCCATTCTCTGGTATAAAGTAGTGCACTATATAGGGAATAGGGTGCCATTCTCTGGTCTAAAGTAGTGCACTATATAGGGAATAGGGTGCCATTCTCTGGTCTAAAGTAGTGCACTATATAGGGAATAGGGTACCATTCTCTGGTCTAAAGTAGTGCACTATATAGGGAATAGGGTGCCATTCTCTGGTCTAAAGTAGTGCACTATATAAGGAATAGGGGGTGCCATTCTCTGGTCTAAAGTAGTGCACTATATAGGGAATAGGGTGCCATTCTCTGGTCTAAAGTAGTGCACTATATAGGGAATAGGGTGCCATTCTCTGGTCTAAAGTAGTGCACTATATAGGGAATAGGGTGCCATTCTCTGGTCTAAAGTAGTGCACTATATAGGGAATAGGGTGCCATTCTCTGGTCTAAAGTAGTGCACTATATAGGGAATAGGGTGCCATTCTCTGGTCTAACGTAGTGCACTACATAGGGAATAGGGTGCCATTCTCTGGTATAAAGTAGTGCACTATATAGGGAATAGGGTGCCATTCTCTGGTCTAAAGTAGTGCACTATATAGGGAATAGGGTGCCATTCTCTGGTCTAAAGTAGTGCACTATATAGGGAATAGGGTACCATTCTCTGGTCTAAAGTAGTGCACTATATAGGGAATAGGGTGCCATTCTCTGGTCTAAAGTAGTGCACTATATAAGGAATAGGGGTGCCATTCTCTGGTCTAAAGTAGTGCACTATATAGGGAATAGGGTGCCATTCTCTGGTCTAAAGTAGTGCACTATATAGGGAATAGGGTGCCATTCTCTGGTCTAAAGTAGTGCACTATATAGGGAATAGGGTGCCATTCTCTGGTCTAATGTAGTGCACTATATAGGGAATAGGGTGCCATTCTCTGGTCTAAAGTAGTGCACTATATAGGGAATAGGGTGCCATTCTCTGGTCTAAAGTAGTGCACTATATAGGGAATAGGGTGCCATTCTCTGGTCTAAAGTAGTGCACTATATAGGGAATAGGGTGCCATTCTCTGGTCTAAAGTAGTGCACTATATAGGGAATAGGGTGCCATTCTCTGGTCTAAAGTAGTACACTATATAGGGAATAGGGTGCCATTCTCTGGTCTAAAGTAGTGCACTATATAGGGAATAGGGTGCCATTCTCTGGTCTAAAGTAATGTACTATATAGGGAATAGGGTGCCATTCTCTGGTCTAAAGTAGTGCACTATATAGGGAATAGGGTGCCATTCTCTGGTCTAAAGTAGTGCACTATATAGGGAATAGGGTACCATTCTCTGGTCTAAAGTAGTGCACTATATAGGGAATAGGGTGCCATTCTCTGGTCTAAAGTAGGGCACTATATAGGGAATAGGGTGCCATTCTCTGGTCTAAAGTAGTGCACTATATAGGGAATAGGGTGCCATTCTCTGGTCTAAAGTAGTGCACTATATAGGGAATAGGGTGCCATTCTCTGGTCTAAAGTAGTGCACTATATAGGGAATAGGGGTGCCATTCTCTGGTCTAAAGTAGTGCACTATATAAGGAATAGGTGTGCCATTCTCTGGTCTAAAGTAGTGCACTATATAGGGAATAGGGTGCCATTCTCTGGTCTAAAGTAGGGCTCTATATAGGGAATAGGGTGCCATTCTCTGGTCTAAAGTAGTGCACTATATAGGGAATAGGGTGCCATTCTCTGGTCTAAAGTAGTGCACTATATAGGGAATAGGGTGCCATTCTCTGGTCTAAAGTAGTGCACTATATAGGGAATAGGGTGCCATTCTCTGGTCTAAAGTAGTGCACTATATAGGGAATAGGGTACCATTCTCTGGTCTAAAGTAGTGCACTATATAGGGAATAGGGTGCCATTCTCTGGTCTAAAGTAGTGCACTATATAGGGAATAGGGTTCCATTTGGGACTAAGCCATTGAAAGTATTCCAGTTAAAGGCAGTAATCCAGATTTAACGAAGCTGTTTGAAGCTAAAGCTAATTAGAGCTGGCCAGGCTAATTCAATTAGCTCCGGATTAGTACACTTCCACTTCAGTTAGGAAATTGTTAATACACTGTGTGTGTGTGTGTGTGTGTGTGTGTGTGTGTGTGTGTGTGTGTGTGTGTGTGTGTGTGTGTGTGTGTGTGTGTGCGTGTGCGTGTGTGCAAGCATGCCAACAAATAGCCAAAACTAATCCAATCAGTTAAACCACAATGTATTTGTGAAAGCATCTGAAAGCCTTCCCTTATTTTGTTCCATCTGGCATCGAAGCCCCCTGAGAATGGCCTTGTGTTATATAGTATAGTATGGTACAAAGAACACACAGAACACACAGAACACACAGAACACATAGAATACACAGAACATACAGAACACATAGAATACATAGAACACACAGAACACACAGAACACACAGAACACACAGAACACATATAATACATAGAACACACAGAACACACAGAATACACAGAACACACAGAATACACAGAACACACATAACACATAGAACACACAGGACCCCTGGGAGTATTTGGCCTATCCAAAGGGTGTACTTGAGAAGACTCATGAGACCATAGTCCTGCTGGTAAAATGCACATGAAGGGGTACTTCAGGGGTACTGTGGGCAGAGCAACATATAGCTGGTGGGAACAGTAACAGAGAAAGGAACCACTGATGTAGAACACATAGAACACAGAGCAACATTTAGCTGGTGGGAACAGTAACAGAGAAAGGAACCACTGATGTAGAACACATAGAACACAGAGCAACATTTAGCTGGTGGGAACAGTAACAGAGAAAGGAACCACTGATGTAGAACACATAGAACACAGAGCATGCAGCCGACCCAGTCAGATGATTGGAGGATCATAATGTTGCTTTCTGGTTGTGGTTTATGATCCGTTCCCAGAGCATATTTCCCCTGGAGACAGACAGGCAGAGAGAGCTTATATAACTTTACTGATCCTCTCTGGCAGGCCTCTATGGGAGACAACATGGCTCTCTGGCAGGCCTCTATCTGGCAGGCCTCTATGGGAGACAACATGGCTCTCTGGCAGGCCTCTATCTGGCAGGCCTCTATGGGAGACAACATGGCTCTCTGGCAGGCCTCTCTCTGGCAGGCCTATATGGGAGGCAACATGGCTCTCTGGCAGGCCTCTCTCTGGCAGGCCTCTCTCTGGCAGGCGTCTCTCTGGCAGGCCTCTGTGGGAGACAACATGGCTCTCTAGCAGGCCTCTCTCTGGCAGGCCTCTCTCTGGCAGGCCTCTATGGGAGACAACATGGCTCTCTGGCAGGCCTCTCTCTGGCAGGCCTCTATGGGAGGCAACATGGCTCTCGGCAGGCCTCTCTCTGGCAGGCCTCTCTCTGGCAGGCCTCTCTGGCAGGCCTCTCTCTGGCAGGCCTCTCTCTGGCAGGCCTCTCTCTGGCAGGCCTCTATGGGAGACAACATGGCTCTCTGGCAGGCCTCTCTCTGGAAGGCCTCTATGGGAGGCAACATGGCTCTCTGGCAGGCCTCTATCTGGCAGGCCTCTGTGGGAGACAACATGGCTCTCCTGGCAGGCCTCTCTCTGGCAGGCCTCTGTGGGAGGCAACATGGCTCTCTGGCAGGCCTCTCTCTGGCAGGCCTCTATGGGAGACAACATGGCTCTCTGGCAGGTTCTCTCCGGCAGGCCTCTGTGGGAGACAACATGGCTCTCTGGCAGGCCTGTCTCTGGCAGGCCTCTCTCTGGCAGGCCTATATGGGAGACAACATACTTAACAAATAGTAAGACATTTCTGTTCTACTAATGCTGTGTTTTTATGGTCTCCACTCGAACTCCCTGCCGCTAATCTGGACGTATGGTCACTAGAGATAGCTTGAACTGACAATTGCTTTACAGCCTGCGTTCCATAGACAAGATGTGGTGTGTGTAACAAGATAGGGATAGCCTGGAGGAGTACAACGAAAATCCTCACTGTCCTTAATCATCCTGTGATCTGGGAAGCTAAGCCAGGCTGGGGGTTAAAACAACACCAGGTGCAGATAACCATAGGATGATCCCAAGGTGGCTTATGATGCCACCCGATCTGCATGGGAGGGGTGGAACCAGACATGACTAAGCATTTTAGTGTCAGCAAATTAAGAACCAGCATTTTCTGTAAAGGTTAGGCTCTCGGCCCAACAGTCAAGAGTGTTGGGTCGACCAGTCTCATTATTGCAATAATTAATCGATATTGAATAAAGATAATTGTTTGAAGAAATGACAAAGTCTCTCTCAGTACTGAAATTTCCACGACAACACACACCACACACTGTACACTGATATCAATATGTGGAATCTGTCATTCATTTGTGGTATTTCTTTTTTGTCTATTAATAGTTGTTGTGTGTGTGTGTGTGTGTGTGTGTATGTGATGTTTCTGAATGGTCTGCTTTGCTTTGTGTGGCAACAAGTCAACTTGTAAATGGCCTCTGTTTGTAGCTGTTTGTAGTGAAGCCAGACAGATGGCTCCGGCAGCCCAGTAGAACAACTCAGTATAGTTCACTGGCCAGCAGAACAACTCAGTATAGTTCACTGGCCAGCAGAACAACTCAGTACAGTTCACTGGCCAGCAGAACAACTCAGTACAGTTCACTGGCCAGCAGAACAACTCAGTACAGTTCACTGGCCAGCAGAACAACTCAGTACAGTTCACTGGCCAGCAGAACAACACATTTTATGTTCCTTTTGATGGCATAGAAGGCCCTTCTTGCCTAGTCTCTCAGATCGTTCACAGCTTTGTGGGAGTTACCTGTAGCTCTTAGGCCGAGGGATGCATCGTTTTTTGTGAGCTCTAGGGCAACAGAGTCTAGATGGAATTTGTATTTGTGGTCCTGGCAACTGGTTGTTTTTTGGAACACCTTTATTTTTTGTCTTACTGAGATTTACTGTCAGGGCCCAGGTCTGACAGAATCTGTGCAGAAGATCTAGGTCCTGCTGTAGGCCCTCCTTGGTTGGTGACAGAAGCACCAGATCATCAGCAAACAGTAGACATTTGACTTCAGATTCTAGTAGGGTGAGGCCGGGTGCTGCAGACTGTTCTAGTGCCCTCGCCAATTCATTGATATATATGTTGAAGAGGGTGGGGCTTAAGCTGCATCCCTGTCTCACCCCACGGCCCTGTGGAATTAAATGTGTGTGTTTTTTGCTAATTTTAACCGCACACTTGTTGTTTGTGTACATAGATTTTATAATGTTGTATGTTTTCCCCCCAACACCATTTTCCATCAATTTGTATAGCAGACCCTCATGCCAAATTGAGTCTCAAGCATTTTTTAAATCAACAAAGCATGAGAAGACTTTGCCTTTGTTTTGTTTTGTTTTGTTTGTCAATTAGGGTGTGCAGGGTGAATACGTGGTCTGTCGTACGGTAATATGTGAAGGTGACACACAACCCGTGTCTGTAGGAGGGAGACACTGAGGGAGACATGGAGGGAGACAGAGGGGGAGACATGGAGGGAGACAGAGAGGGAGACATGGAGGGAGACAGAGAGGGAGATATGGAGGGAGACAGAGAGGGAGACACGGGGGGAGACAGAGAGGGATACATGGAGGGAGACAGAGAGGGAGACACGGGGGGAGACAGAGAGGGAGACAGAGAGGGAGACATGGAGGGAGACAGGGAGGGAGACATGGGGGGAGACATGGAGGGAGACAGAGAGGGAGACATGGGGGGAGACATGGAGGGAGACAGAGAGGGAGACACGGGGGGAGACAGAGAGGGAGACAGAGAGGGAGACATGGAGGGAGACATGGAGGGAGACAGAGAGGGAGACAGAGAGGGAGACACGGGGGGAGACAGAGAGGGAGACATGGGGGGAGACATGGAGGGAGACAGAGAGGGAGACATGGAGGGAGACATGGAGGGAGACAGAGAGGGAGACATGGAGGGGAGACATGGAGGGGAGACAGAGAGGGAGACAGAGAGGGAGACAGAGAGGGAGACATAGAGGGAGACAGAGAGGGAGACATGGAGGGAGACAAGAGGGAGACAGAGAGGGGAGACATGGGGGGAGACATGGAGGGAGACAGAGAGGGAGACAGAGAGGGAGACAGAGAGGGAGACAGGAGGGAGACATGGGGAGACAGAGAGGAAGACAGAGAGGGAGACAGAGAGGGAGACAGAGAGGGAGACAGAGAGGGAGACATGGAGGGAGACAGAGAGGGAGACAGGGGGAGACAGAGAGGGAGACAGAGAGGGAGACAGAGAGGGAGACATGGGGGAGACAGAGGGAGACAGAGAGGGAGACATGGGGGAGACAGAGAGGAAGACAGAGAGGGAGACAGAGAGGGAGACAGAGAGGGAGACAGAGAGGGAGACAGAGAGGGAGACAGAGAGGGAGACAGAGAGGGAGACATGGAGGGAGACATGGGGGAGACAGAGAGGGAGACAGAGAGGGAGACAGAGAGGGAGACATGGAGGGAGACAGAGAGGGAGACAGAGAGGGAGACATGGAGGGAGACATGGAGGGAGACAGAGAGGGAGACAGAGAGGGAGACAGGGGGAGACAGAGAGGGAGACATGGGGGAGACAGAGAGGAAGACAGAGAGGGAGACAGAGAGGGAGACACGGGGGGAGACATGGAGGGAGACATGGAGGGAGACAGAGAGGGAGACATGGGGGGAGACATGGAGGGAGACAGAGAGGAGACAGGAGGGAGACAGAGAGGGAGACAGGAGGGAGACATGGAGGGAGACAGAGGGAGACATGGAGGAGACATGGAGGGAGACAGAGGGGAGACAGAGGGAGACAGAGGGGAGACATGGAGGGAGACATAGAGGGAGACATGGAGGGAGACAGAGAGGGAGACAGAGAGGGAGACATGGAGGGAGACATGGAGGGAGATATGGAGGGAGACAGAGAGGAGACAGGGGGGCAGAGAGGGAGACAGGGAGACATGGGGGGAGACAGAGGAGACAGGGGGAGACATGGAGGGAGACAGAGAGGGAGACAGAGAGGGAGACATGGAGGGAGACAGAGAGGGAGACAGAGAGGGAGACATGGAGGGAGACATGGGGGGAGACTTGGGGGGAGGATTTATTTTCTATTTTAGGATTTTAAACACTAACGTACCCTTATAAGTAACACATTGTCTCTACAGTTCCCATAACACCGTCTCCTCACCCCCATTTTAAAGCACATATACTATTACATTACAACCACTGTGTTGGTCAGAACCATCTCCATTAACCACCGTGTTGGTCAGAACCATCTCCATTATCCACTGTGTTGGTCAGAACCATCTCCATTAACCACCGTGTTGGTCAGAACCATCTCCATTATCCACTGTGTTGGTCAGAACCATCTCCATTAACCACCGTGTTGGTCAGAACCATCTCCATTATCCACTGTGTTGGTCAGAACCATCTCCATTAACCACCGTGTTGGTCAGAACCATCTCCATTAACCACCGTGTTGGTCAGAACCATCTCCATTAACCAACGTGTTGGTAAGAACCATCTCCATTAACCACCGTGTTGGTCAGAACCATCTCCATTATCCACCGTGTTGGTCAGAACCATCTCCATTAACCACCGTGTTGGTCAGAACCATCTCCATTAACCACCGTGTTGGTCAGAACCATCTCCATTAACCACCGTGTTGGTCAGAACCAACTCCATTAACCACCGTGTTGGTCTCAGACAGGGTCCTCCGGTAATGTGGGCAGCCCACCAGTTAGTGATGCAGCTTCTACTGTGTGATCTTACTACGGTGGTGTGGGTGTGTGTGTGTGTGTGTGTGTGTGTGTGTGTGTGTGTGTGTGTGTGTGTGTGTGTGTGTGTGTGTGTGTGTGTGTGTGTGTGTGTGTGTGTGTGTGTGTGTTTATGTGTGTGTGTGTGTGTGTGTGATGTGTGTGTATGTGTGTGTGTGTGTGTGTGTGTGTGTGTGTGTGTGTGTGTGTGTGTGTGTGTGTGTGTGTGTGTGTGTGTGTGTGTGTGTGTGTGTGTGTGTGTGTGTGTGTGTGTGTGTGTGTGTGTGTGTGTGTGTGTGTGTGTCTGTGTGTGTGTGTGTGTGTGTGTGTGTGTGTGTGTGTGTGTGTGTGTGTGTGTGTGTGTGTGTGTGTGTTATGGTGGTGGTTCTCCCTGAGGGCCAGACAGAGCTGATTGGATAATACTATAATAACACTGTTAACAGAGCCAGTCACCACCACACAGCCTCACAGCCTCACCGACTCACAGCCACAGGCAGAGTGATCTGTGGGTCAGACCTACGGCCTACTGCAGGCAGAGTGATCTGTGGGTCAGACCTACGGCCTACTGCAGGCAGAGTGATCTGTGGGAGACGCGCCGCAGTAGACAGGGGCGGGGCTGAAAGCCCCCAGTAGCTTTCTCTGAGTGGGCTCAGCGGTCGCCACTTCACAGCTACAAGCATTTCACAACCGCTTTCACCGGGCTCGCATTTCACCGGGCTCGCATTTCACCGGGCTCGCATTTCACCGGGCTCGCATTTCACCGGGCTCGCATTTCACCGGGCTCGCATTTCACCGGGCTCGCATTTCACTGGTGGCGAGTCATTGTGGATACCCCTCAACACTGACGCACTGTCTTCCCTCTCACTGACTCAGGGCAGGGCTTCCCTCTCTCTCTCTCTGTTACCCCCCCCAGAACTGGCCCTGCCACTGTCTTCCCTCTCACTGACTCAGGGCAGGGCTTCCCTCTCTCTCTCTCTGTTACCCCACAGAACTGGCCCTGCCACTGTCTAGAATACCCCTCAACACTGACGCACTGTCTTGCCTCTCACTGACTCAGGGCAGGGCTTCCCTCTCTCTCTCTCTGTTACCCCCCCCAGAACTGGCCCTGCCACTGTCTAGACCCGGCTCTGACTCTGCCCAGCCCCAGAACCAACCCCAAATGTCAGCTGGATCCGGAGATAGAAATCGGTTGCTATAACTGGACTGTTGTTGATGTGTCATAAACTGTTGTTGTCATAGATGGCATTGTTTAGTCTCAGTTTAAAACGGTTCCCTTGCGTACGTGTAGCCTACCTTATAACCGTTTTAAAATATTCTGATGGGAAAACAATCATGTTATTTAAATGGGTATTGGTGTTGCTGATTCTTCACCTATAACGAAGTCCACAACTGAGTCACAAAGTCAACATGTAGACGTGAGAAGTGACCAAAACATAAAAACAGTTTCTCCCCATAACCCATAACCCTGTTCCATAACCCATAACCCTGTTCCATAACCCATAACCCTGTTCCATAACCCATAACCCTGTTCCATAACCCATAACCCTGTTCCATAACCCTGTTCCATAACCCATAACCCTGTTCCATAACCCATAACCCTGTTCCATAACCCATAACCCTGTTCCATAACCCATAACCCTGTTCCATAACCCATAACCCTGTTCCATAACCCATAACCCTGTTCCATAACCCAAAACCCTGTTCCATAACCCATAACCCTGTTCCATAACCCATAACCCTGTTCCATAACCCATAACCCTGTTCCATAACCCATAACCCTGTTCCATAACCCATAACCCTGTTCCATAACCCTGTTCCATAACCCATAACCCTGTTCCATAACCCATAACCCTGTTCCATAACCCATAACCCTGTTCCATACCCATAACCCTGTTCCATAACCCATAACCCTGTTCCATAACCCATAACCCTGTTCCATAACCCATAACCCTGTTCCATAACCCATAACCCTGTTCCATAACCCATAACCCTGTTCCATAACCCATAACCCTGTTCCATACCCATAACCCTGTTCCATAACCCATAACCCTGTTCCATAACCCATAACCCTGTTCCATAACCCATAACCCTGTTCCATAACCCATAACCCTGTTCCATAACCCATAACCCTGTTCCATAACCCATAACCCTGTTCCATAACCCATAACCCTGTTCCATAACCCATAACCCTGTTCCATAGCCATAACCCTGTTCCATAACCCATAACCCTGTTCCATAACCCATAACCCTGTTCCATAACCCTGTTCCATAACCCATAACCCTGTTCCATAACCCATAACCCTGTTCCATAACCCATAACCCTGTTCCATAACCCATAACCCTGTTCCATAACCCATAACCCTGTTCCATAACCCATAACCCTGTTCCATAACCCATAACCCTGTTCCATAACCCATAACCCTGTTCCATAACCCATAACCCTGTTCCATAACCCATAACCCTGTTCCATAACCCATAACCCTGTTCCATAACCCATAACCCTGTTCCATAACCCATAACCCTGTTCCATAACCCATAACCCTGTTCCATAGCCATAACCCTGTTCCATACCCATAACCCTGTTCCATAACCCATAACCCTGTTCCATACCCATAACCCTGTTCCATACCCATAACCCTGTTCCATAACCCATAACCCTGTTCCATACCCATAACCCTGTTCCATAACCCATAACCCTGTTCCATAGCCATAACCCTGTTCCATAACCCATAACCCTGTTCCATAACCCATAACCCTGTTCCATAACCCATAACCCTGTTCCATAACCCATAACCCTGTTCCATAACCCATAACCCTGTTCCATAACCCATAACCCTGTTCCATAACCCATAACCCTGTTCCATAACCCATAACCCTGTTCCATAACCCATAACCCTGTTCCATAACCCATAACCCTGTTCCATACCCATAACCCTGTTCCATAACCCATAACCCTGTTCCATAACCCATAACCCTGTTCCATACCCATAACCCTGTTCCATAACCCATAACCCTGTTCCATACCCATAACCCTGTTCCATAACCCATAACCCTGTTCCATAACCCATAACCCTGTTCCATAACCCATAACCCTGTTCCATAACCCATAACCCTGTTCCATAACCCATAACCCTGTTCCATAACCCATAACCCTGTTCCATAGCCATAACCCTGTTCCATAACCCATAACCCTGTTCCATAACCCATAACCCTGTTCCATAACCCATAACCCTGTTCCATAACCCATAACCCTGTTCCATAGCCATAACCCTGTTCCATAACCCATAACCCTGTTCCATACCCATAACCCTGTTCCATAACCCATAACCCTGTTCCATAACCCATAACCCTGTTCCATAACCCTGTTCTATAACCCTGTTCCATACCCATAACCCTGTTCCATAACCCATAACCCTGTTCCATACCCATAACCCTGTTCCATAACCCATAACCCTGTTCCATAACCCATAACCCTGTTCCATAACCCTGTTCCATAGCCATAACCCTGTTCCATAACCCATAACCCTGTTCCATAACCCATAACCCTGTTCCATAACCCATAACCCTGTTCCATAACCCATAACCCTGTTCCATAACCCATAACCCTGTTCCATAGCCATAAACCTGTTCCATAACCCATAACCCTGTTCCATAGCATAACCCTGTTCCATAACCCATAACCCTGTTCCATACCCATAACCCTGTTCCATAACCCTGTTCTATAACCCTGTTCCATACCCATAACCCTGTTCCATAACCCATAACCCTGTTCCATAACCCTGTTCTATAACCCTGTTCCATACCCATAACCCTGTTCCATAACCCATAACCCTGTTCCATAACCCATAACCCTGTTCCATAACCCATAACCCTGTTCCATACCCATAACCCTGTTCCATACCCATAACCCTGTTCCATAACCCATAACCCTGTTCCATAACCCATAACCCTGTTCCATAACCCTGTTCCATACCCATAACCCTGTTCCATAACCCATAACCCTGTTCCATACCCATAACCCTGTTCCATAACCCATAACCCTGTTCCATACCCATAACCCTGTTCCATAACCCATAACCCTGTTCCATACCCATAACCCTGTTCCATAACCCATAACCCTGTTCCATAACCCATAACCCTGTTCCATAACCCATAACCCTGTTCCATAACCCATAACCCTGTTCCATAACCCATAACCCTGTTCCATAACCCTGTTCCATACCCATAACCCTGTTCCATAACCCATAACCCTGTTCCATAACCCATAACCCTGTTCCATAGCCCATAACCCTGTTCCATAACCCATAACCCTGTTCCATACCCATAACCCTGTTCCATAACCCATAACCCTGTTCCATACCCATAACCCTGTTCCATAACCCTGTTCCATAGCCATAACCCTGTTCCATAACCCATAACCCTGTTCCATAACCCATAACCCTGTTCCATAACCCATAACCCTGTTCCATAGCCATAACCCTGTTCCATAACCCATAACCCTGTTCCATAACCCATAACCCTGTTCCATACCCATAACCCTGTTCCATAACCCATAACCCTGTTCCATAACCCATAACCCTGTTCCATAACCCTGTTCCATAGCCCATAACCCTGTTCCATACCCATAACCCTGTTCCATAACCCATAACCCTGTTCCATACCCATAACCCTGTTCCATAACCCATAACCCTGTTCCATAACCCATAACCCTGTTCCATAACCCATAACCCTGTTCCATAACCCATAACCCTGTTCCATAACCCTGTTCCATAGCCATAACCCTGTTCCATAACCCATAACCCTGTTCCATAACCCATAACCCTGTTCCATAGCCATAACCCTGCTCCAGTTAATATGAATGAGACACAGTGGGTCCAGTAACCACAGTCAGAGACACTGTCCCAAATGGCACCCTAATCCCTATATAGTGCACTTCTTTTGACCAGGCTCTATAGGGCCACACAGTGGGACCAGGCTCTGGTCAAAAGAAGTGCACTATATATGGGATAGGGTGCCATTTGGAACGCATCCATAGACTCTGACTGGGCCACCATAACACCCTGACATGTTCTGAGTCTCTCTCAGCCACGCTCCACAAGGTAAACACTGTAACCACTACCTCATGCTAGTTCAGGGTTGAGCCAAACAGGCCCCCCTGCTACAACCCATTTAGTCCAACCAAAAGTCACTGTTCAGCCCATGTCCTGTCTAATGATGGAGGTTAGGTGATAATAGGTTCTATCCACCGTGGCAGATAGCAGTATGCTGTTCAGCCCATGTCCTGTCTAATGATGGGTGATAATAGGTTCTATCCACCGTGGCAGATAGCAGGATGCTGTTCAGCCCATGTCCTGTCTAATGATGGAGGATCGGGTGATAACAGGTTCTATCCACCGTGGCAGATAGCAGTATGCTGTTCAGCCCATGTCCTGTCTAATGATGGAGGATAGGATGGGTGATAATAGGTTCTATCCACCGTGGCAGATAGCAGGATGCCGTTCAGCCCATGTCCTGTCTAATGATGGAGGATCGGGTGATAACAGGTTCTATCCACCGTGGCAGATAGCAGTATGCTGTTCAGCCCATGTCCTGTCTAATGATGGAGGTTAGGGTGATAATAGGTTCTATCCACCGTGGCAGATAGCAGGATGCTGTTCAGCCCATGTCCTGTCTAATGATGGAGGTTAGGGTGATAATAGGTTCTATCCACCGTGGCAGATAGCAGGATGCTGTTCAGCCCATGTCCTGTCTAATGATGGAGGTTAGGGTGATAATAGGTTCTATCCACCGTGGCAGATAGCAGTATGCTGTTCAGCCCATGTCCTGTCTAATGATGGAGGTTAGGGTGATAATAGGTTCTATCCACCGTGGCAGATAGCAGGATGCTGTTCAGCCCATGTCCTGTCTAATGATGGAGGTTAGGTGATAATAGGTTCTATCCACCTTGGCAGATAGCAGGATGCTGTTCAGCCCATGTCCTGTCTAATGATGGAGGATGGGTGATAATAGGTTCTATCCACCGTGGCAGATAGCAGGATGCTGTTCAGCCCATGTCCTGTCTAATGATGGAGGATAGGGTGATAATAGGTTCTATCCACCGTGGCAGATAGCAGGATGCTGTTCAGCCCATGTCCTGTCTAATGATGGAGGATAGGGTGATAATAGGTTCTATCCACCGTGGCAGATAGCAGTATGCTGTTCAGCCCATGTCCTGTCTAATGATGGAGGATAGGGTGATAATAGGTTCTATCCACCGTGGCAGATAGCAGTATGCTGTTCAGCCCATGTCCTGTCTAATGATGGGTGATAATAGGTTCTATCCACCGTGGCAGATAGCAGGATGCTGTTCAGCCCATGTCCTGTCTAATGATGGAGGTTAGGGTGATAATAGGTTCTATCCACCGTGGCAGATAGCAGGATGCTGTTCAGCCCATGTCCTGTCTAATGATGGGTGATAATAGGTTCTATCCACCGTGGCAGATAGCAGTATGCTGTTCAGCCCATGTCCTGTCTAATGATGGAGGTTAGGGTGATAATAGGTTCTATCCACCGTGGCCGATAGCAGGATGCTGTTCAGCCCATGTCCTGTCTAATGATGGGTGATAATAGGTTCTATCCACCGTGGCCGATAGCAGGATGCCGTTCAGCCCTGGAATCCAGTAGTCCCAGAAGCGCCGGGCTGCGTCCCAGATGTCTCCCTGTTCCCTAGTTAGTGTAAACTAGTGCGTGATGCAGACTATAGGGTGCCATTTGGGCATGATGCAGACTATAGGGTGCCATTTGGGCATGATGCAGACTATAGGGTGCCATTTGGGCATGATGCAGACTATAGGGTGCCATTTGGGCATGATGCAGACTATAGGGTGCCATTTGGGCATGATGCAGACTATAGGGTGCCATTTGGGCGTGATGCAGACTATAGGGTGCCATTTGGGCATGATGCAGACTATAGGGTGCCATTTGGGCATGATGCAGACTATAGGGTGCCATTTGGGCATGATGCAGACTATAGGGTGCCATTTGGGCATGATGCAGACTATAGGGTGCCATTTGGGCATGATGCAGACTATAGGGTGCCATTTGGGCATGATGCAGACTATAGGGTGCCATTTGGGCATGATGCAGACTATAGGGTGCCATTTGGGCATGATGCAGACTATAGGGTGCCATTTGGGCATGATGCAGACTATAGGGTGCCATTTGGGCATGATGCAGACTATAGGGTGCCATTTGGGCATGATGCAGACTATAGGGTGCCATTTGGGCATGATGCAGACTATAGGGTGCCATTTGGGCATGATGCAGACTATAGGGTGCCATTTGGGCATGATGCAGACTATAGGGTGCCATTTGGGCATGATGCAGACTATAGGGTGCCATTTGGGCATGATGCAGACTATAGGGTGCCAAGCGCCGGGCTGGGTCCCAGACGTCTCCCTGTTCCCTAGTTAGTGTAAACTAGTGCATGATGCAGACTATAGGGTGCCATTTGGGAAGCAGCTCCAGTCTGATTGGATATTGATCAGGACCCGGATCAGGACCCAGCTTCATAACCGTTATTATACCAAAGACTCAGGTTTGGTACCCTATTCCCTATACAGGAGCCCTATAGGCTCTGGTCAAAAGTAGTGCACTAAATAGGGAGGAAATCAAATGTTATTTGTCATATACTTCGTAAACAGCAGGTGTAAACTAACAGTGAAATCACACCATATATTACATGGTGTTATATAGCATAGATCATCAATAACACCATATATTACATGATGTTATACAGTACCAGTCAAAAGTTTGGACACACCTACTCATTCAAGGGTAGCCACCAGCATTGCACACTCTTGGCATTCTCTCAACCAGCTTCACCTGGAATGCTTTTCCAACAGTCTTGAAGGAGTTCCCACATATGCTGAGCACTTGTTGGCTGCTTTTCCTTCACTCTGTGGTTCAACTCATCCCAAAACATCTCAATTGGGTTGAGGTCGGGTGATTGTGGAGGCCAGGTCTTCTGATGCAGCACTCCATCACTCTCCTTCTTGGTAAAATAGCCCTCACACAGCCTGGAGGTGTGTTGGTTCATTGTCCTGTTGAAAAACAAATGATAGTCCCACTAAGCGCAAACCAAATGGGATGGCGTATCGCTGCAGAATGCTGCGGTAGCCATGCTGGTTAAGTATGCCTTGAATTCTAAATAAATCACAGACAGTGTCACCAGCAAAGCACCCCCACACCATCACACTTCCTCCTCCATGCTTCACGGTGGGAACCATACATGCGGAGATCATCTGTTCACCTACACTCCGTTTCACAAAGGAACCAAAAATCTCAAATTTGGACTCATCAGACCAAAGGACAGATTTCCACCAGTCTAATGTCCATTGCTCGTGTTTCTTGGCCCAAGCAAGTCTCTTCTTCTTATTGGTGTCCTTTAGTAGTGGTTTCTTTGCAGCAATTCGACCATGAAGGCTTGATTCACGCAGTCTCCTCTGAACAGTTGATGTTGAGATGTGTCTGTGACTTGAACTATGGGTCTTCCATTCCTGTGGCGGTCCTCATGAGAGCCAATTTCATCATAGCGCTTGATGATGTTTGCGACTGCACTTAAAGAAACTTTCAAAGTTCTTGAAATGTTCTGGATTGACTGACCTTCATGTCTTAAAGTAATGATGGACTGTCATTTCTCTTTGCTTATTTGAGCTGTTCTTGCCATAATATGGACTTGGTCTTTTACCAACTAGGGCTATCTTCTGTATACCCCCCTACAAACGCATTAAGAAGGAAATCAATTCCACAAATTAACTTTTAAGAAGGCACACCTGTTAATTGAAATGCATTCCAGGTGACTACCTCATGAAGCTGGTTGAGAGAATGCCAAGAGTGTGCAAAGCTGTCATCAAGGCAAAGGGTGGCTACTTTGAAGAATCTCAAATCTCAATTATATTTTGATTTGTTTAACCGTTTTTTTGGTTACTACATGATTCCATATGTGTTATTTCATCGTTTTGATGTCTTCACTATTATTCTACAATGTAGAAAATAGTACAAATAAAGAAAAACCCTTGAATGAGTAGGTGTGTCCAAACTTTTGACTGGTAGTGTATAGCAGAGATCATCAATAACACCATATATTACATGGTGATATATGGCAGAGATCAGTATCAGTATCTCTCTATTATGTGTGGGAATACTTTGGAACACATTTCTAAAAAATTAACATCACTTGGAGCTGATTTGCTGGTGTTTTTACAATCTTAATATTTATTTTATCTTATATTTTGCTCAGAAAACTTTGGGGGGCCAAATAAAATGACAGACGGGCCTCCAGTTGGGGAACCCTGGTCTGTTGTATATGATATGAGCTGACTTCTCATGTGCTGTCGGTGTTATCATGGAAACATTCCTTATGGATCTCAAGCCAGGCCAGGCCAGGCCAGGCCAGGCTATCCTCCTCATGTCATTTAAAGACAGTTAATATCAATGGGAGTCTCTTCAGTTGGCTTGAGTTCCATAGATTTGAGTCTGATCGTTTTCCTGAGACTCATAACATCATACAGTACCTTTACTTCAACAACACCATTACCTTTTCCTCAGACAGTTTCTTTAACCTAGATCAGTATATCCCACGTCCACGACAGCTCAGGCCATGTGCGAGATGTTAAGCTCTGTAGTAAATGTGTCTCCGACATGAAGTGAATAATCTCAGTGATAAATCCAGAGTTGATATGGAACTGTGATCGGCCCCGAGCCGGCCTCTCCTCCACCAAGATAGATAAAACAGGCCTCGATAAGTCAACTTCTAACATCTGCTCACGTGAGAAATAGTGGACAGGAAGGGGAGAGGAGAAAGAGGAGACAAGTCAGAGGGAGGAGACAGAGGAGAGGAGTCAGAGGAGAGGAGACAGAGGAGAGGAGAGGAGACAGAGGGAGGAGACAGAGGAGAGGAGTCAGAGGAGAAGAGATGGGGAGAAGAGACAGAGGGAGGAGACAGAAGAGAGGAGACAGAGGGAGGAGTCAGAGGAGAGGAGACAGAGGGGAGGAGACAGAGGAGAGGAGTCAGAGGGAGGAGACAGAGGAGAGGAGTCAGAGGGAGGAGACAGAGGAGAACAGATGAGACAGAGGAGAGGAGTCAGAGGGAGGAGTCAGAGGAGATGAAATGAGACAGAGGGAGGAGGCAGAGGAGAGGAAAGATGGAGGAGGGGAAGAGGAGTCACCTGGGTTAGATTTCCTTCTGTCTCTGTCTCTGTCTCTGTCTCTGTCTCTGTCTCTGTCTCTCTCTCTGTGAGGCCATGTTTTGATACGTCTCCAGACTGCTCTTCTCTTCCTTAGTGATGATGGATGGACTGTTGTAATAATGTCTGTCCTGTTGGGAGGATGGCCACAGGGCCTGAGGGAGATATAACCCAGGGTGGGTCTGAAATGGCACCCTATTCCCCATCGGCTCTGGTCTAAAGTAGTGCTCTATATAGGGAATAGGGTGCCATTTGGGGCGTAGGCTCAGGGCTCCAGGGTCAGGGTGTGAGTCATGAGACGATGAAAACCTTTAAAGTTGTTGTTGTCAGGTCCAGGGATCTCTCTCTCTCTCTCTCTCGCTCTCGCTCTCTCGCTCTCTCGCTCTCTCACAAACTCTCTCTGTCTCTCTCTCTCACAAACTCTCTTTCTCTCTCTCTCTCTCTCTCTCTCTCTCTCACTCTCTCGCTCTCTCTCTCTCTCACAAACTATCTCTGTCTCTCTCTCTCACAAACTCTCTTTCTCTCTCTCTCTCTCTCTCTCTCTCACTCTCTCGCTCTCTCTCTCTCTCACAAACTCTCTCTGTCTCTCTCTCTCACAAACTCTCTTTCTCTCTCTCTCACACAAAATCTCTGTCTGTCTCTCCCTCTCTCCCTCTCTCCCTCTCTCCCTCTCTCCCTCTCTCTCTCCTGCCCCAGCCTCTATCCCTAGCTCCCTAGCTCCATAAACTTCAGGCATCGCCACAAACTGCCTGTTCTCTGCCAACCAACACACAGCCCAACCTGCTAGTCTGGGTCTTGTGTTCTTCCCTGCCTGGTAAACATAGCTCCGTAGTAAACTTGGCGTGGGCGGCATGCCGTTTGACGAAGGCGGGATTCCACACGCTGCTAAATCTAAATCCGCCCCCAGAGTTTCTGTTTTTGAGGCAGCGGTGATGTCATGGAGCTCTCTGTGGGGGCCTCCATGGCGACCATGGTGTCAGACTGGCCACGGCCGCTCTGGTTGGATATCGCCGTGCCGACACGGGCGGGGTTAATGTGGGCGACCGTGTCATAACTCTGGGACGGGGACCAAGACTGGGAAGAGGAGAATGTTGTCTGAGTAACTCTGGTGTGTGTGTGTCTGCATTCTCCATCCATCTCCAGTTTGATACCTCTCTTCACACAGACAGCAGTGGTTTCTTTGCTTACATTTACATTTACGTCATTTAGCAGACGCTCTTATCCAGAGCGACTTACAAATTGGTGCATTCACCTTATAGCCAGTGGGATAACCACTTTACAATATGTTTTTTTTTTTTTTTTTTGGGGGGGTGGGGAAACAGTCAATATTTCTTTCTGAAATTATTTTCAAAACATCAAGGCAGCGTTCTGCTTGGTTGGATCTGTGCCCTGGCTGATAGTACAGCTATTAACAGACCTAGGGGGGCATGGTGAGTGTGGAGCTGAGCTGTGGATGAGGGTTAACAGACCTGGGGGGGCATGGTGAGTGTGGAGCTGAGCTGTGGATGAGGGTTAACAGACCTGGGGGGGCATGGTGAGTGTGGAGCTGAGCTGTGGATGAGGGTTAACAGACCTGGGGGCATGGTGAGTGTGGAGCTGAGCTGTGGATGAGGGTTAACAGACCTGGGGGGGCATGGTGAGTGTGGAGCTGAGCTGTGGATGAGGGTTAACAGACCTGGAGGGGCATGGCGAGTGTGGAGCTGAGCTGTGGATGAGGGTTGTGGTGTGGTGACGGTCTGAAACCACACAGCTTTCACTTGTTATGATACCAAAGTAGAAAGGAATACATCTCTGTCTGGCCCACGTCACACTACAGGCCTCAGAGCCTCAGAGTCAAGCTGCTGCCAGTGAACAGGGCCTGCCAACAGACAGACAGACAGGCAGGCAGACAGACAGACAGACAGACAGACAGACAGACAGACAGACAGACAGACAGAGAGCGAGCGAGCGAGACAGACAGACAGACAGAGAGAGAGAGAGAGAGAGAGAGAGACAGAGAGACAGACAGACAGACAGAGAGACAGAGAGAGAGAGAGAGAGAGAGAGCGAGAGACAGACAGACAGCGAGACAGACAGACAGACAGACAGACAGACAGACAGAGAGAGAGAGAGACAGAGAGACAGACAGACAGACAGAGAGAGAGAGAGAGAGAGCGAGAGACAGACAGACAGCGAGACAGACAGACAGACAGACAGACAGACAGACAGACAGACAGACAGACAGACAGACAGAGAGAGAGAGAGAGAGAGAGACAGACAAACAGACAGACAGAGAGAGAGAGAGAGAGAGAGAGAGACAGACAGACAAACAGACAGACAGAGAGTGAGCGAGCAAGCGAGACAGACAGACAGAGAGGCTGTGGGTTTAAACTTACAGTAACACATTAGTTGTGTAATATAACTCCAGTTAAACATTAGTAATGTAATATGGTCCAGAAACCCACCGCTTCTCAACATGACTCTCATTATGGTGTGTTACCATAATACTGACTAGTTGACAACATGTGTAGGCTGCCACCTTTGGAAATTAGACATTCTACGTGGTCTATTATGGTCTGGTTCTGTGATACTAAGGTTTTATTCTAGGTTACTCTGTAGGGCATGTGTTACTAGGGGTTACGTTTACATTTTCAGTCATTTAGCAGACACTCTCTCATCCAGAGCGACTTACAGTTAGTGAGTGCATACATTTTTCATACTGGCCCCCCTCGTGGGAATCGAACCCACAACCCTGGCGTTGCAAGCGCAATTGCTCTACCAACTGAGCTATAGGAGGGCTTAGTTGTGTGTTGTGTTTTGTTGTGTTGTGTTGTGTATCCAAACTTGTGTTGTTATGTTGACTCACCAGGCTGCTCCTCCTCAGATTGTTCTGGAAATTCACACATAGAAATATTTATTGGGAGGAAGGATGTTTGATATGCTTTTTACATTTGTAACAAACTGTTTTTGAGAAAATCCTGAATGAGTGGCCATTTTAGGCCCTTTTTAGACCAATACATGTCTCCTTTAAGACCCTGTGACCTGTAAACCCTACAACATCTAGGAGTCATTATACATTTACATTTTAGTCATTTAGCAGACGCTCTTATCCAGAGCGACTTACAGTTATAGTGCTTATGGAGTATGTCTAAATTCTGAAATACAATTTTTCTGTCACGATCGTCGAAGGAGGAGGACCAATGCGCAGCGTGGAAGGTGAACATATTTTATTAATTTGAATGATAACACGAACAAAACAACAAACGATAACGTGACGTCCAAAGCTGCAAAACACAAACCTATACAGGAAATACTGTGGAAAAACAGACTTTTTAAATATGGTTCCCAATCAGAGACAACCAGCAACAGCTGACACTCGTTGCCTCTGATTGAGAACCACTCTGGCCAACATAGAAACACAATAACTAGAACACCCTAGAAACACAAAACTAGAACACCACAAAGAACACTCACACCCTGGCTCAACATACAAGCGTCCCCAGAGCCAGGGCGTGACAGTAACCCCCCCCAAAGGCGCGGACTCCGACCGCGCCAACAGAACACCACAGGGGAGGGACCGGGTGGGCACTCCGCCTTGGCGGCGGATCCGGCTCCGGGCATGATCCCCACTCCCTCTCTAACCCCCCACAGTACCCCTGGTCCGGTCTGGCCCTGCTGGCCGGAGCTGGACTGAACCCTGGTGGAGCGGATTGCTCTAGCTCCGGCGTGGAGCAGCTGACCGGTGCCGGACCAGGCACCGGTGGAACAGGCACAAGCTGTGCCGGACTGACGACGCACACCACTGGCTTGGTGTGGGGAGCAGGAACAGGCCGAGCCGGGCTGGCGACGCGCACCATTGGCCTGGTGCGGGGAGCAGGTACGGGCCGGACCGGGCTGGCGACGCGCACCATAGGCTTGGTGCGGGAAGCAGGAGCGGGCCGGACCGGGCTGACGACGCGCACCACTGACTTGGTGCGGAGAGCAGGAATGGACCGGGCCGGGCTGGCGACGCGCACCATTGGCTTGGTGCGGGGAGCAGGAACAGGCCGGGCCGGGCTGGCAACGCGCACCATTGGCTTGTTGCGGGGAGCAGGAACAGGCCGGGCCGGGCTGGTGACGCGCACCATAGGCTTGGTGCGGGGAGCAGGAACAGGCCGGACTGGGTTGGCGACGCGCACCACAGGCTCGGTGCGAGGGACAGGAACAGGCCGGACCGTACTGGGAACACACACCACTGGCCCTACGCGGGGATCAGGAATGGGCCGGACCGGACTGGTAACACACCCCAGTACCTCTCGCCGTGCCTCTACACTTTCCTTCCCCTTTGTGACCAGCGGCCCCCGTAACCTGGCGGCCTCCTCTGCCAACCCGCTGGACCGCTCTATTGCGGCCTCCTGCTGCCCCGTCGTCCACGGCGTGAGCCCCCCCCTAAAAAATTTCTGGGTGTCTCCTCCCCGTGGACCAGGCCTCCCTATCTCTCGCCAGACTCTCACCCCACTGCTCCAAAGTCCAACCTCTCTGCTCTTCACTTGGCTTGGCCCAGTCGAGACTCTTCCTCCACTGCTCCCAAGTCCACCCTCTCTGCTCTTCACTTGGCTTGGCCCAGTCGAGACTCTTCCTCCACTGCTCCCAAGTCCACCCTCTCTGCTCTTCACTTGGCTTGGCCCAGTCGAGACTCTTCCTCCACTGCTCCCAAGTCCAACCTCTGCTCTTCACTTGGCTTGACCCAGTCGAGGTTGCAACGGAGATCCGCTAGAGATTCCCCTGGCGATGGCTCCTGGACACGCTGCTTGGTCCAGTTTTGGTGGGATCTTCTGTCACGATCGTCGAAGGAGGAGGACCAAGGCGCAGCGTGGAAGGTGAACATATTTTATTAATTTGAATGATAACACGAACAAAACAACAAACGATAACGTGACGTGATGTCCAAAGGTGCAAACCACAAACCTATACAGGAACAAGATCCCACAAATACTGTGGAAAAACAGACTGTTTAAATATGGTTCCCAATCAGAGACAACCAGCAACAGCTGACACTCGTTGCCTCTGATTGAGAACCACTCTGGCCAACATAGAAACACAATAACTAGAACACCCTAGAAACACAAAACTAGAACACCACAAAGAACACTCACACCCTGGCTCAACATACAAGCGTCCCCAGAGCCAGGGCGTGACAGTAACCCCCCCCAAAGGCGCGGACTCCGACCGCGCCAACAGAACACCACAGGGGAGGGACTGGGTGGGCACTCCGCCTTGGCGGCGGATCCGGCTCCGGGCATGATCCCCACTCCCTCTCTAACCCCCCACAGTACCCCTGGTCCGGTCTGGCCCTGCTGGCCGGAGCTGGACTGAACCCTGGTGGAGCGGATTGCTCTAGCTCCGGCGTGGAGCAGCTGACCGGTGCCGGACCAGGCACCGGTGGAACAGGCACAAGCTGTGCCGGACTGACGACGCACACCACTGGCTTGGCGTGACATTTTCACATTAATTTATTCAACATAGAAAATATTTATATGGGCCTCCCGAGTCATCGCAGTGCTTGAGGTGTCACTACAGACCCATGTTCGATCCCGGGCTGTGTCGCAGCCGGCCGCGACCGGGAGACCCATGAGGTGGCGCACAATTGGCCCAGCGTCGTCTGGGTTAGGGGAGGGTTTGGCCTTGTCCCATCGCGCTCTAGCGACTCCTGTGGCGGGCCGGGCGCATGCTTCGCTGACACGGTCGCCAGTTGTACGGCGTTTCCTCCGACACGTTGGTGCTGCTGGCTTCCGGGTTAAGCGAGCAGTGTGTCAAGAAGCAGTGCGGCTTGGCAGGGTCGTGTTTCGGAGGACGCATGGCTCTCGACCTTCGCCTCTCCCGAGTCCATACGGGAGGGAGTTGCAGCGATGGGACAAGACTGTAACTACCAATTGGATATCACGACATTGGGGAGAAAAAGGGGTAAAAAGTAATAAAAATACATAAAATATATAAACACACTACCAGTCAAAGGTTTGGACACACCTACTCATTCAAGGGTTTTTCTTTATTTTTACTATTTTCTACATTGTAGAATAACCGTGAAGACATCAAAACTATGAAATAACATATATGGAATCACGTAGTAACCAAAAACGTGTTAAACAAATCAAAATATATTTTATATTTGAGATTCTTCAAATAGCCACCCTTTGCCTTGATGACAGCTTTGCACACTCTTGGCATTCTCTCAACCAGCTTCTCCTGGAATGCTTTCCCAACAGTTTTGAAGGAGTTCCCACATATGCTGAGCACTTGTTGGCTGCTTTTCCTTCACTCTGAGTTCCAACTCATCCCAAACCATCTCAATTGGGTTGAGGTCAGGGGATTGTGGAGGCCAGGTCATCTGATGCAGCATTCCATCACTCTCCTTCTTGGTAAAATAACCCTTACACAGCCTGGAGGTGTGTTGGGTCATTGTCCTGTTGAAAAACAAATGATAGTCCCACTAAGCGCAAACCAGATGGGATGGCGTATCGCTGCAGAATGCTGTGGTAGCCATGCTGGTTAAGTGTGCCTTGAATTCTGAATAAATCACAGACAGTGTGACCAGCAAAGCACCCCCACACCATAACACCTCCTCCTCCATGCTTCACAAAG
>NC_059208.1:72353958-72371458 GCF_020615455.1 Coregonus clupeaformis
AGCCACTGACTCCTCCAGACTACAGCCACTGTTCTCTAGACTACAGCCACTGTTCTCTAGACTACAGCCACTGTTCTCCAGACTACAGCCACTGTTCTCTAGACTACAGCCACTGACTCCTCCAGACTACAGCCACTGTTCTCTAGACTACAGCCACTGTTCTCTAGACTACAGCCACTGTAGCTCCTGGTTCCTCCACTGACTCCTCCAACCACACAGTAAAACGACTAACGTGAAGAAAATGGAACATAAAATATAATTGCCTGTTTATTTTTTGACAGTTTTTTTCCCTTTTTCAGTCATTCTTGAATTCCCCTCTTGCCGTTGTGGTCATCGTGCGCAGAGACAGATTCTCTATTGACTATTACAGTATACATATACCTCTTAATGGTCAATGGACTGTTGAGGTACTCAAACAAGCAACACATTAAAACCTTATATAGTATTACAGTTTAGGCTATAAAAAAAAACTATCCTTGTTGCTCCTTATCCCAGTTCATTCTGGCTTTGGATTTTATTTAGAGGGTAAAAACCTCTGTGTTGTGTGATTGGATGCTACAGTGAGGGGAAAAAAAGTATTTGATCCCCTGCTGATATTGTACGTTTGCCCACTGACAAAGAAATGACCAGTCTATAATTTTAACGGTAGGTTTATTTGAACAGTGAGAGACAGATTAACAACAAAAAAATCCAGAAAAACGCATGTCAAAAATGTTATAAATTGATTTGCATTTTAATAAGGGAAATAAGTATTTGACCCCCTGTCAATCTGAAAGATTTCTGGCTCCCAGGTGTCTTTTATACAGGTAACGAGCTGGGATTAGGAGCACACTCTTAAAGGGAGTGCTCCTAATCTCTGCTTGTTACCTGTATAAAAAGACATCTGTCCACAGAATGGATTGGATTGGATGCTATGATGCTATGATGATTATTTCATAATGTAGTTAAATATGGAGCTTTTCAAAAAGATGTTGAATGTTTGCCCTGATTGTTTGAAGGCCTTACATAATGCTAGACGTTAAAGAGGTTATGATCGTCACAACACAGCTCAGCTCATGTGACGTAGCTAATATATCAAGCTTTCAATACAGGCCCCATGGGACGGTACAGGACTGGATGGACGCGTCACAAATGCTACCCTATTCTTTTTATAGTGCACTAATGTTGTTTATTGAATTCTAAAACATACAATCCACCTGCAGCGAAGCCGCTCGACTATCCAAGATCCCAACACTGTCCCCCCGAAAACCTCCCCCTCCATCCACCCCCTCCGAGCCACCAACACAGAGACAGGAACACAGAGACAGGAACACAGAGACAGGAACACAGAGACGGGAACACAGAGACGGGAACACAGAGACGGGAACACAGAGACGGGAACAGAGAGACAGGAACACAGAGACAGGAACACAGAGATGGGAACACAGAGACGGGAACACAGAGACGGGAACACGGAGACAGGAACACAGAGACAGGAACACAGAGACAGGAACACAGAGACGGGAACACAGAGACAGGAACACAGAGACGGGAACACAGAGACGGGAACACAGAGACGGGAACACAGAGACACAGAGACAGGAACACAGAGACGGGAACACAGAGACGGGAACACAGAGACGGGAACACAGAGACGGGAACACGGAGACGGGAACACGGAGACGGGAACACAGAGAGACGGGAACACAGTGAGACGGGAACACAGAGACGGGAACACAGAGAGACAGGAACACAGAGACAGGAACACGGAGACAGGAACACGGAGACGGGAACACAGAGAGACGGGAACACAGTGAGACGGGAACACAGAGACGGGAAACACAGAGACCGGAACACAGAGACAGGAACACGGAGACAGGAACACGGAGACAGGAACACAGAGACAGGAACACAGAGACGGGAACATAGAGACAGGAACAAATAGACAGGAACACAGAGACAGGAACACAGAGACAGGAACACAGAGACGGGAACACAGAGACGGGAACACAGAGACCGGAACACAGAGACAGGAACACAGAGACGGGAACACAGAGACAGGAACACAGAGACAGGAAGACAGAGACTGGAACACAGAGACAGGGACACAGAGACAGGGACACAGAGACCGGAACACAGAGACAGGAACACAGAGACAGGAACACAGAGACAGGAACACAGAGACGGGAACACAGAGACGGGAACACAGAGACGGGAACACAGAGACAGGAACACAGAGACGGGAACACAGAGACAGGAAGACAGAGACAGGAACACAGAGACCGGAACACAGAGACAGGAACACAGAGACGGGAACACAGAGACAGGAACACAGAGACAGGAACACAGAGACGGGAACCCAGAGACCGGAACACAGAGACCGGAACACAGAGACCGGAACACAGAGACCGGTGTGTTTACGCGAGTGCTGTAACACCCTTTCTGTGGTCATTTAACATGTTAGCATTCTGTAGTTTTGGTTTATTTTAGCCTGTGTGTTCACAGTTCGTAATCAACATGTAAAAAACACCCGATATTTCCTCATCATTTTAATAGCTGTAGTTTAGGGGGTGCTTTCTGGTTAACTAACCACTTGGTAAAACGTCACGTTCTATTAGAACCCCCTTGATCCCCTTCGGAGCCATAATCCGTTCCAGAGTTTTGGAGCGTTCTCAAGGTTACCCTTTAGTCTTGGAAGGAAGCGGAGGAGTGAGTGCTAACGACAGTGCGTGCAAAAATCTCTCACTGTTTTCACTACACAGGCATTCCTGCTGTGAGAGGATAATACACGCTGCAGCCATTCTGTCTAATGTTCAAATTGCTTATCTTAAAAGAGACCCAAAACCACACTTTTTTTTTCTCCTGCTTTCAACACGTAGCGCTCAGTGAATTATGTTACTGCTGAGTCCTGGGCTGTCTCCCAAACGGCACCCTATTCCCTGTAAAGTGCACTACTTTTGACCAGAGCCCTATGGCGCCCTATATATAATAGGGTGCCATTTGTGATTCAACCCTCTTCTCTCTGAGAGGCCAGGGCCCCGTTTCTCACATAGCTGATTGAAAAGCTTCCCAGGTGGCGGTGGTTGTGTTGAGGTTGTGTTGAGTGGTGGGACGGAGTTTAGACCTGATTATCCTCCTCTTAGATGTTGTTCACATACTGAACCTCCTCGCTCTGTTCTGCACGGACACAAAGAAAGGTCCCAGACTGTAGCAACGACCATACAGCACTAACACATCTGGGCTAAATCCTCCTCCTAGTCACCCATGATTCACCAAATGATATTTTGAAGGAGGAAACAAAGTACTTTAAGCATATGTTTTCGTTTCAGTCGCCTCCATCTCCTCTAACTGAAGCAAATTGTAGAGATGTTTTTTTCTATTGATAATGTAAAATTAACAGCCATACAGAAAGACTCATGTGAAGGTGAAATTACAGAGGAGGAACTTCTGGATGCAATTAAAGACTTTAAGTCCGGGAAAACTCCAGGGTTGGATGGCATACCAGTCGAGGTATACCAAACCTTTTTTTGATATACTCAGAGGACCGTTATTAGCATGTTTTAACCACTCCTATGTAAATGGTAGATTATTAGACACTCAACAAGAAGGTCTGATTTCATTATTACTGAAACAGGATACAAGTGGAAAATATAAAGATCCAGTCCATTTAAAAAATTGGAGGCCCCTTACACTTCAGTGTTGTGATGCAAAAATTCTAGCAAAATGTATAGCGCATAAAATTAAAAAGGTATTGTCGGACATTATTCTTTCTAATCAGACAGGTTTTTTACATGGACGATACATTGGAGATAATATAAGGCAAGTACTGGAAACAATAGAACACTATGAAAAATCTGGGAAACCAGGCCTGGTATTCATAGCAGACTTCGAAAAGGCTTTTGATAAAGTACGACTGGGGTTTATATATAAATGCCTGGAGCATTTCAATTTTGGACAATGTCTTATAAATTGGGTTAAAATCATGTATAGTAACCCTAGGTGTAAAATAGTAAATAATGGCTATTTCTCAGAACGTTTTAAACTGTCAAGAGGAGTGAAACAAGGTTGTCCACTATCGGCATATCTATTTATTATTGCCATCGACATGTTAGCTATTAAAATCAGATCCAACAATAATATCAAGGGATTAGAAATCCAGGGCTTAAAAACAAAGTTGTCATTGTACACTGATGATTCATGTTTTCTTTTAAAACCACAACTTGAATCCCTCCACAGCCTCAAAGAGGATCTAGATACATTTTCTACCCTCTCTGGATTACAACCAAATTATGATAAATGTACAATATTATGTATTGGATCACTAAAAAATAAAAAATTTTCATTATCATGTAGTTTACCAATAAAATGGTGAATGAAATAAATGATCTCACTCCCAATTTCTTTTTATAGAAAGTTAGCAAAAATAGATAAGATCTTACTACCATGGAAAGGTAAATACCTGTCAATTTGTGGAAAAATCACCCTGATTAACTCTTTGGTGTTGTCCCAGTTTACCTATTTGCTTATGGTCTTGCCTACGCCTAGCGAACAGTTTTTTAAATTATATGAGAAAAAAATATTCAATTTGATTTGGAACGGCAAGCCAGACAAAATTAAACGGGCCTATTTATATAATGAATATGAATTAGGAGGACAGAAATTATTAAATGTTAAAGCATTAGACCTATCACTAAAAGCTTCAGTCATACAAAAATGATACTTAAATCCGAACTGGTTCTCTAGCAAACTAGTAAGATTGTCTCACCCAATGTTCAAGAATGGCCTTTTTCCCATTATTCAGATTATAACCCCTCACTTTCAGGTATTTGAAAAGTAAATAATCTCCCAAATATCACTATTTCTACAACAAGCCATAGAAAGTTGGTTGCAATTTCAATTTAATCCTCCAGAAATGACAGAACAAATATTGCAACAAATATTGTGGTTAAACTCAAATATACTAATTGATAAAAAAACGTTATAAAAAAAATAAAAATAAAAAGTATAATCTTCATAAATGATATCATCGGTAGGACTGGGGGAGTTATGTCGCACATGCAGCTAACAAAAACATATGGGAATGTTGCTCTACCCAAAATTACAACCAAATAATTGCAGCATTACCGCAAAAATGGAAGAGGAAAGTGGAAGGGGGAAAAGTAAGGAACTTGTCTGTCGGCCGCATTAAAGAACATAATTGGTTAAAGAAAATTGTGATAAATAAAAAAGTTTACCAGTTTCATTTAGTAGGGAAAAATAGTTAGGAAGAGATTTTTGACGTACCGATCCCATGGCATAGTGTTTATGAACTGATACGCAAAACGACGCCGGATTCAAAACTTAGAATTTTTCAATTTAAATTATTATTTAAAAATTCTTGCTACCAATAGAATGTTATTTATAAGGGGGATACAATCTTTCCCAGCTCTGCAGATTTGGCTGTGAAGAGACAGAATCATTAGATCATTTGTTTTGGTACTGTCCATTTGTAGCTTGTTTCAGGACACAGGTCCAGAATGGCTGAGGATTGCAATATTTACCTGGAGCTAACCCTGCAGACAGCATTACTGGGTGATCTGAAAAGTCATAGTCAATCGATCAATAAAATAATAATACTTTTAGCAAGATGTTTATTTTCAATTCACGATCTGTAGAAACAATGAGAATAGAAAGGTTCAGAACTTTTGTAAAACATCACAGTACAGTTGAAAAATATATGGCAAATATAAATCCAATATGGATGGTGTTAAGAGATAGATGGGAGGTGTTGAATGGAGCTGAAGGATGGGACTAATAACAACAACTAATAACAACAAGATAACTCATGTAAAGCATACTGTGTCCATAATAAGTATATAGGTTATATATTGTGAGTTTTTGTGAAAGAGCACAGTTAGAAAGATATGGCATATAGAAGCAAACCGGATGGACATCATGAAAATGATCGGAGGAAGTTCAGGAGTAAAAACAAACAAAATATATTTATTGACTGTGTCCATAAAATTTATATAGTATGTATAAGCATGAAGTAGAGGCCTAAGCATTGTTGTTCACTAGTTTACTCCAATTAGGGAGGGGATGGTGGGGTTGGAAAGTAATAAAGGGAAATATATATATTTTTAAAGGAAAAAAAGTATTTGATCCCCTGCTGATTTTGTACGTTTGCCCACTGACAAAGAAATGATCAGTCTATAATTTTAATGGTAGGTTTATTTGAACAGAAAGAGACAGAATAACAACAAAAAAATCCAGAAAAGCTCATGTCAAAAATGTTATAAAATGAATTTGCATTTTAATGAGGGAAATAAGTATTTGACCCCCTCTCAATCAGAAAGATTTCTGGCACCCAGGTGTCTTTTATACAGGTAACGAGCTGAGATTAGGAGCACACTCTTAAAGGGAGTGCTCCTAATCTCAGCTTGTTACCTGTAGAAAAGACATATATCCACAGAAGCAATCAATCAATCAGATTCCAAACTCTCCACCATGGCCAAGACCAAAGAGCTCTCCAAGGATGTCAGGGACAAGATTGTAGACCTACACAAGGCTGGAATGGGCTACAAGACCATCGCCAAGCAGTTTGGTGAGAAGGTGACAACAGTTGGTGCGATTATTCGCAAATGGAAGAATCACAAAAGACTTGTCAATCTCCCTCGGCCTGGGGCTATATGCAAGATCTCACCTTGTGGAGTTGCAATGATCATGAGAACGGTGAGGAATCAGCCCAGAACTACATGGGAGGATCTTGTCAATGATCTCAAGGCAGCTGGGACCATAGTCACCAAGAAAACAATTGGTAACACACTACGCCGTGAAGGACTGAAATCCTGCAGCGCCCGCAAGGTCCCCCTGCTCAAGAAAGCACATATACATGCCCGTCTGAAGTTTGCCAATGAACATCGGAATGATTCAGAGGAGAACTGGGTGAAAGTGTTGTGGTCAGATGAGACCAAAATCGAGCTCTTTGGCATCAACTCAATGTGTTTGGAGGAGGAGGAATGCTGCCTATGACCCCAAGAACACCATCCCCACCGTCAAACATGGAGGTGGAAACATTATGCTTTGGGGGTATTTATCTGCTAAGGGGACAGGACATTTTCACCGCATCAAAGGGACAATGGATGGGGCCATGTACCGTCAAATATTGGGTGAGAACCACCTTCCCTCAGCCAGGGCATTGAAAATGGGTTGTGGATGGGTATTCCAGCATGACAATGATCCAAAACACACGGCCAAGGCAACAAAGGAGTGACTCAAGAAGAAGCACATTAAGGTCCTGGAGTGGCCTAGCCAGTCTCCAGACCTTAATCCCATAGAAATCTGTGGAGGGAGCTGAAGGTTCGAGTTGCCAAACGTCAGCCTCGAAACCTTAATGACTTGGAGAAGATCTGCAAAGAGGAGTGGAACAAAATCCCTCCTGAGATGTGTGCAAACCTGGTGGCCAACTACAAGAAACGTCTGACCTCTGTGATTGCCAACAAGGGTTTTGCCAACAAGTACTAAGTAATGTTTTGCAGAGGGGTCAAATACTTATTTCCCTCATTAAAATGCAAATCAATTCATAACATTTTTGACATGCGTTTTTCTGGATTTTGTTGTTATTCTGTCTCTCACTGTTCAAATAAACCTACCATTAAAATTATAGACGGGCAAACGTACAAAATCATCAGGGGATCAAATACTTTTTTCCCTCACTGTATATGTATGTATGTGTATATATATTTATATGTGTATGTATGTATATATAATAATATAATGCCATTTAGCAGACACTTTTATCCAAAGCAACTTACAGTCATGTGTGCATACATTTTTACATATGGGTGGGCCCGGGGATTGAACCCACTACCCTGTCGTTACAAGCGCCATGCTCTACCAATTGAGCTACAGAGGACCACAAAGGATTTCTTTTTTATATATATATATATATATGTGAGAAGAAAATAAAAAACATATGGGGGATTGGAAGTGATGCAGACAATTACATTGATGGAAGTTACAATCTATCTGCTATATTAAAGCTGATCTACTCCCACTGGATTGGTCAGAACATTGTGAGAAGGTTACAGATCACGTAGTGGGAAAGATCCAAATAAAATGGAAGAGAAACCAAGTGATTCGCTCATCTGACAAAATGTGGTACCAAGAGGATCTGGGAATGTTGCAGGATTGATAAACGTTCTCTGAACGTCATGAGAAGTTGACATAATAACGTTCTTAGAACATTTCTCAGCCTTCCTTTCCACCATTCCTGGAACATTTTAGTGACCAGAGATTGTTGACTGGTTGTTGACAGGGTGAACACTGTCCCCTCCCTCTTAGTTAGAGCAGCTAACTGGTTGTTGACAGGAGCATCTATCAACCTGTGACAACATGATGATACTTTGTTAAATGGATGTTGGATGAAAACATAGATTTTAGGGGGATTTCATGACACCAACCCCACCTCAGGGTTACGTCAGCGGGGAGCTGTACGAGGGCGAGGCGTGAAAGGGGAACACCACCCATGATAATAGCAATAATCACATCTCCAACACCACAAATCAACAGCAACTCAGAACTAACACAACCTGACGTCATCTTTAATCTGCTGTCAGACTGAACGGTACTGAGACTCTTCCACTTTCCATCTACTGCCTGGTTCCAAATGGCACCCTATTCCCTATGTAGTGCACTACTTTAGACAAGAGAATGGCACCCTATTCCCTATATAGTGCACTACTTTAGACCAGAGAATGGCACCCTATTCCCTATGTAGTGCACTACTTTAGACCAGAGAATGGCACCCTATTCCCTATGTAGTGCACTACTTTAGACCAGAGAATGGCACCCTATTCCCTATATAGTGCACTACTTTAGACCAGAGAATGGCACCCTATTCCCTATGTAGTGCACTACTTTAGACCAGAGAATGGCACCCTATTCCCTATGTAGTGCACTACTTTAGACCAGAGAATGGCACCCTATTCCCTATGTAGTGCACTACTTTAGACCAGGACCCATAGTGCTACATAGGGAACAGGGGACCATTTGGGAGGCATCCGGAGTACCATCCAAGCATCCAGGGGTGCTGTGTCTGAACCTGATCCCTTGGCGACAGGCGGAGGGGGGAAAAAGGGCCCGGGCTTGGACCAGGCAGAATATACAGAACATGCATACAGCTTTCAGCCACGGCTGTGTTCAAAAGGTCCAGAGTGGACGGGTTCCTGCAGCACTGAAGCCTTTAACAGCCATGTCTTCCTGGCACCTGTCTTTACCTAAAGGTCCAGAGTGGACGGGTTCCTGCAGCACTGAAGCCTTTAACAGCCATGTCTTCCTGGCACCTGTCTTTACCTAAAGGTCCAGAGTGGACGGGTTCCTGCAGCACTGAAGCCTTTAACAGCCATGTCTTCCTGGCACCTGTCTTTACCTAAAGGTCCAGAGTGGACGGGTTCCTGCAGCACTGAAGCCTTTAACAGCCATGTCTTATAATAATAATAATAATATGCCATTTAGCAGACGCTTTTATCCAAAGCGACTTACAGTCATGCGTGCATACATTTTTTTTTTTTTTGTGTATGGGTGGTCCCGGGGATCGAACCCACTACCTTGGCGTTACAAGCGCCGTGCTCTACCAGCTGAGCTGGCACCAGCTGGCACCTGTCTTTACCTAAAGGTCCAGAGTGGACGGGTTCCTGCAGCACTGAAGCCTTTAACAGCCATGTCTTCCTGGCACCTGGCTTTACCTAAAGGTCCAGAGTGGACGGGTTCCTGCAGCACTGAAGCCTTTAACAGCCATGTCTTCCTGGCACCTGTCTTTACCTAAAGGTCCAGAGTGGACGGGTTCCTGCAGCACTGAAGCCTTTAACAGCCATGTCTTCCTGACACCTGTCTTTACCTAAAGGTCCAGAGTGGACGGGTTCCTGCAGCACTGAAGCCTTTAACAGCCATGTCTTCCTGGCACCTGTCTTTACCTAAAGGTCCAGAGTGGACGGGTTCCTGCAGCACTGAAGCCTTTAACAGCCATGTCTTCCTGGCACCTGTCTTTACCTAAAGGTCCAGAGTGGACGGGTTCCTGCAGCACTGAAGCCTTTAACAGCCATGTCTTCCTGGCACCTGTCTTTACCTAAAGGTCCAGAGTGGACGGGTTCCTGCAGCACTGAAGCCTTTAACAGCCATGTCTTCCTGGCACCTGTCTTTACCTAAAGGTCCAGAGTGGACGGGTTCCTGCAGCACTGAAGCCTTTAACAGCCATGTCTTCCTGGCACCTGTCTTTACCTAAAGGTCCAGAGTGGACGGGTTCCTGCAGCACTGAAGCCTTTAACAGCCATGTCTTCCTGGCACCTGTCTTTACCTAAAGGTCCAGAGTGGACGGGTTCCTGCAGCACTGAAGCCTTTAACAGCCATGTCTTCCTGGCACCTGTCTTTACCACTAGACGCTAAATGCATTTTTCCACCACCGACGGAGAGGGAATCTACACGGTAATAAAATATGATGTCTTACATTATACAGTACGTGATGTATGTTTTTGAACATGTATGTCAGAACATGTGTAAAAATGTATGCATACATGACTGTAAGTCGCTTTGGATAAAAGCGTCTGCTAAATGGCATATTATATTATATTATTATTATGTCAGAGACCACGCTACAGTACACGTGAGAGGAGAGGAGAGTTTCCATGGAGCAGAGGGTCATGAATGTAAAACAGCTTCTGATAGGATGAAAGCGTCTGGATGACATGACAGGAAGAGGATAGGGTCCGCTGCTGATAGGATGACATGACAGGAAGAGGATAGGGTCCGCTGCTGATAGGACGACATGACAGGAAGAGGATAGGGTCCGCTGCTGATAGGATGACATGACAGGAAGAGGATAGGGTCCGCTGCTGATAGGATGACATGACAGGAAGAGGATAGGGTCCGCTGCTGATAGGATGACATGACAGGAAGAGGATAGGGTCCGCTGCTGATAGGATGACATGACAGGAAGAGGATAGGGTCCGCTGCTGATAGGATGACATGACAGGAAGAGGATAGGGTCCGCTGCTGATAGGACGACATGACAGGAAGAGGATAGGGTCCGTGGGCTAGCTAGCTCAACCAATACATCATCATGAGTACATTACACACTAGGGTTAAGGTTACATTACACACTAGGGTTAGGGTTACATTACACACTAGGGTTAGGGTTACATTACACACTAGGGTTAAGGTTACATTACACACTAGGGTTAGGGTTACATTACACACTAGGGTTAGGGTTACATTACACACTAGGGTTAGGGTTACATTACACACTAGGGTTAGGGTTACATTACACACTAGGGTTAGGGTTACATTACACACTAGGGTTAGGGTTACATTACACACTAGGGTTAGGGTTACATTACACACTAGGGTTAGGGTTACATTACACACTAGGGTTAGGGTTACATTACACACTAGGGTTAGGGTTACATTACACACTAGGGTTACATTACACACTAGGGTTAGGGTTACACTACACACTAGGGTTACATTACACACTAGGGTTAGGGTTACATTACACTACACTATTACTATTACATTACTATATAAAGAGAGCCTGAGTGATGACCATTGGTTGGCCACTCCAGGTTAGACAGACAGGACTGGACAGGACTGGACAGACAGGGAAGGACTCTCTCTCTCTGTCTTTCTCTCGCTCTCTGTCTCTCTCTCTCTCTGTCTTTCTCTCTCTCTCTCTCTCTCTCTCTCTCTCTCTCTCTCTCTCTCTCTCTCTCTCTCTCTCTCTCTCTCTCTCTCTCTCTCTCTCTCTCTCTCTCTCTCTCTCTCTCTCTCTCTCTCTCTCTCTCTCTCTCTCTCTCTCTCTCTCTCTCTCTCTCTTTCTCTCCCTCTCTACCTGCCCCTCCATGTTCCACTCCAGGGCCCCAGGGTCCCATGGTCCCTTCTTTCGTGGCCAGAATTCCCTTATATTAACCTCTGAGGCTCAGATCTCCTTACAGAATACACAAGAGAGTGTCCCACGGCAGGCTGGTAAAATATGATCGTTTTTATGCGTTCGTATTATGTGGGTTGATTCTTTCGACAGCAGGCAGGCTGCTGAAGAGTGTCATCTCGTAAGTGGGTTAGTTTCCATGACATCTCAGTCATGATCTCAATCCTCCACCGGGCTCACCCGACTCTCTCCCAGGCTCGCTCAGGTCCAAGTGAAATGTGATCACTCACACGGGCTTCCAGGAATCAAGGATGGTAAGCAGCTTCAAACGTCAAGCATCATTTTCCAGTTAATCTCGCTCTTGTCTCTGTATCAATATCTCTGTACAGCATGAGGTGGAGGAAACCATGTTGTGTCCTGGCCAGTTGATGAGTTTGTATTCATAGCTATGAAGGCACAACAGAACCTTCTGAGATGGCAGTTCACCCCGATGGAGACCGTCTGGGGACAGCCAGGTTTCTCCTCTACTTATCCAGTTTCATAACTTGGCTAACTTGGCCTTTGTTATTCTCCTATGAAGACTGACTGCAGGAGAAATCCACATTTTCAGTCTTTACAGAAGTTGATCTCTCAGAGCAACTCAATCTGTTCTCCAAGGGGTCCCTGTTTCCCCAGAGGGGTTCACACACGCTGCTGGACTCACACCCTATTCTCCTCAATCTGTTCTCCAAGGGGTCCCTGTTTCCCCAGAGGGGTTCACACGCTGCTGGACTCACACCTTATTCTCCTCACTCGGTTGTTTTACCTCATCTTAATAATACAGGAACCAAGCCTTGACCTAAACTCTGCCTGGTTTGTTTTGGTTTCTGTTTAGCCAGCGGAGGAGCGAGGGAACGACTGAGCGTGACTAAAACCAGAGAGATTAAAGGTGTCAGGATGAACAGGTGAAAGGGAGGAAAGGGGGAGGACCCCAAAACAGACAATACTTAGAGATCTGATTTGATTTGAGAAGACATTAGAGAAAGTAGGAGATGTTATTTTGTCTGGAGGACTACAGCCTCTATCCATCTCTACCTGACCTCTCTGGGGGGTGTGACATCACCAACAGAGCAGTCAGGTTTCACAGGGGTTTTAGGTTTACACACATCTGAGTTTGCAGCTGAAGTGGCCATGTTTCTGTCCAGCTCCTGAAGTGGCCATGTTTCTGTCCAGCTCCTAAAGTGACCATGTTTCTGTCCAGCTCCTGAAGTGACCATGTTTCTGTCCAGCTCCTGAAGTGGCCATGTTTCTGTCCAGCTCCTGAAGTGGCCATGTTTCTGTCCAGCTCCTGAAGTGGCCATGTTTCTGTCCAGCTCCTGAAGTGGCCATGTTTCTGTCCAGCTCCTGAAGTGGCCATGTTTCTGTCCAGCTCCTGAAGTGACCATGTTTCTGTCCAGCTCCTAAAGTGGCCATGTTTCTGTCCAGCTCCTGAAGTGACCATGTTTCTGTCCAGCTCCTGAAGTGGCCATGTTTCTGTCCAGCTCCTGAAGTGACCATGTTTCTGTCCAGCTCCTGAAGTGACCATGTTTCTGTCCAGCTCCTGAAGTGGCCATGTTTCTGTCCAGCTCCTGAAGTGGCCATGTTTCTGTCCAGCTCCTGAAGTGACCATGTTTCTGTCCAGCTCCTGAAGTGACCATGTTTCTGTCCAGCTCCTGAAGTGGCCATGTTTCTGTCCAGCTCCTGAAGTGACCATGTTTCTGTCCAGCTCCTGAAGTGGCCATGTTTCTGTCCAGCTCCTGAAGTGGCCATGTTTCTGTCCAGCTCCTGAAGTGACCATGTTTCTGTCCAGCTCCTGAAGTGGCCATGTTTCTGTCCAGCTCCTGAAGTGGCCATGTTTCTGTCCAGCTCCTGAAGTGGCCATGTTTCTGTCCAGCTCCTGAAGTGGCCATGTTTCTGTCCAGCTCCTGAAGTGGCCATGTTTCTGTCCAGCTCCTAAAGTGGCCATGTTTCTGTCCAGCTCCTGAAGTGGCCATGTTTCTGTCCAGCTCCTGAAGTGGCCATGTTTCTGTCCAGCTCCTAAAGTGGCCATGTTTCTGTCCAGCTCCTGAAGTGGCCATGTTTCTGTCCAGCTCCTGAAGTGACCATGTTTCTGTCCAGCTCCTGAAGTGACCATGTTTCTGTCCAGCTCCTAAAGTGGCCATGTTTCTGTCCAGCTCCTAAAGTGGCCATGTTTCTGTCCAGCTCCTAAAGTGGCCATGTTTCTGTCCGGCTCCTGAAGTGGCCATGTTTCTGTCCAGCTCCTGAAGTGACCATGTTTCTGTCCAGCTCCTGAAGTGGCCATGTTTCTGTGCAGCTCCTGAAGTGGCCATGTTTCTGTCCAGCTCCTGAAGTGGCCATGTTTCTGTCCAGCTCCTGAAGTGACCATGTTTCTGTCCAGCTCCTGAAGTGGCCATGTTTCTGTCCAGCTCCTAAAGTGGCCATGTTTCTGTCCAGCTCCTGAAGTGGCCATGTTTCTGTCCAGCTCCTGAAGTGGCCATGTTTCTGTCCAGCTCCTAAAGTGGCCATGTTTCTGTCCAGCTCCTAAAGTGGCCATGTTTCTGTCCAGCTCCTGAAGTGACCATGTTTCTGTCCAGCTCCTGAAGTGGCCATGTTTCTGTCCAGCTCCTGAAGTGGCCATGTTTCTGTCCAGCTCCTGAAGTGGCCATGTTTCTGTCCAGCTCCTGAAGTGACCATGTTTCTGTCCAGCTCCTGAAGTGGCCATGTTTCTGTCCAGCTCCTGAAGTGGCCATGTTTCTGTCCAGCTCCTGAAGTGGCCATGTTTCTGTCCAGCTCCTGAAGTGACCATGTTTCTGTCCAGCTCCTGAAGTGGCCATGTTTCTGTCCAGCTCCTAAAGTGGCCATGTTTCTGTCCAGCTCCTGAAGTGGCCATGTTTCTGTCCAGCTCCTGAAGTGGCCATGTTTCTGTCCAGCTCCTAAAGTGGCCATGTTTCTGTCCAGCTCCTAAAGTGGCCATGTTTCTGTCCAGCTCCTGAAGTGGCCATGTTTCTGTCCAGCTCCTGAAGTGACCATGTTTCTGTCCAGCTCCTGAAGTGACCATGTTTCTGTCCAGCTCCTAAAGTGGCCATGTTTCTGTCCAGCTCCTAAAGTGGCCATGTTTCTGTCCAGCTCCTAAAGTGGCCATGTTTCTGTCCAGCTCCTGAAGTGGCCATGTTTCTGTCCAGCTCCTGAAGTGACCATGTTTCTGTCCAGCTCCTGAAGTGGCCATGTTTCTGTCCAGCTCCTGAAGTGGCCATGTTTCTGTCCAGCTCCTGAAGTGGCCATGTTTCTGTCCAGCTCCTGAAGTGACCATGTTTCTGTCCAGCTCCTGAAGTGGCCATGTTTCTGTCCAGCTCCTAAAGTGGCCATGTTTCTGTCCAGCTCCTGAAGTGGCCATGTTTCTGTCCAGCTCCTGAAGTGGCCATGTTTCTGTCCAGCTCCTAAAGTGGCCATGTTTCTGTCCAGCTCCTGAAGTGGCCATGTTTCTGTCCAGCTCCTGAAGTGGCCATGTTTCTGTCCAGCTCCTGAAGTGACCATGTTTCTGTCCAGCTCCTGAAGTGACCATGTTTCTGTCCAGCTCCTAAAGTGGCCATGTTTCTGTCCAGCTCCTAAAGTGGCCATGTTTCTGTCCAGCTCCTAAAGTGGCCATGTTTCTGTCCAGCTCCTAAAGTGGCCATGTTTCTGTCCAGCTCCTAAAGTGGCCATGTTTCTGTCCAGCTCCTGAAGTGACCATGTTTCTGTCCAGCTCCTGAAGTGACCATGTTTCTGTCCAGCTCCTGAAGTGACCATGTTTCTGTCCAGCTCCTGAAGTGACCATGTTTCTGTCCAGCTCCTGAAGTGACCATGTTTCTGTCCAGCTCCTGAAGTGACCATGTTTCTGTCCAGCTCCTGAAGTGACCATGTTTCTGTCCAGCTCCTGTGCAACGTTGGGTGTGTGTGTGAGTTTGAGTGGACATGACTTGTCTCCTGTTTTGTCTGGAGGAACCAGAGTCACAGCCTCTATCTGCCTACCCCCCCGTGACATCTCCAACAGAGCCTTGCTGTTTCAGCTAGAGGTTTCAGAGAGCAGTCCGGTTTCACAGGGTTTCACCTCAGCAGTCCTCTCAGAGGGCTTTAGTTGTACCCTGACCCAGTCAAGGCTGCTCAGTAGGTCAAGGACCATGGGAGGTATAGAGGACTGGAGAGGACCATGGGAGGTATAGAGGACTGGAGAGGACCAGGGGAGGTATAGAGGACTGGAGAGGGCCAGGGGAGGTATAGAGGACTGGAGAGGACCAGGGGAGGTATAGAGGACTGGAGAGGGCCAGGGGAGGTATAGAGGACTGGAGAGGACCAGGGGAGGTATAGAGGACTGGAGAGGACCAGGGGAGGTATAGAGGACTGGAGAGGACCAGGGGAGGTATAGAGGACTGGAGAGGACCAGGGGAGGTATAGAGGACTGGAGAGGACCAGGGGAGGTATAGAGGACTGGAGAGGACCATGGGAGGTATAGAGGACTGGAGAGGACCAGCGGAGGTATAGAGGACTGGAGAGGACCAGGGGAGGTATAGAGGACTGGAGAGGACCAGGGGAGGTATAGAGGACTGGAGAGGACCATGGGAGGTATAGAGGACTGGAGAGGACCAGGGGAGGTATAGAGGACTGGAGAGGACCAGGGGAGGTATAGAGGACTGGAGAGGACCAGGGGAGGTATAGAGGACTGGAGAGGACCAGGGGAGGTATAGAGGACTGGAGAGGACCAGGGGAGGTATAGAGGACTGGAGAGGATCAGGGGAGGTATAGAGGACTGGAGAGGACCAGGGGAGGTATAGAGGACTGGAGAGGACCAGGGGAGGTATAGAGGACTGGAGAGGACCAGGGGAGGTATAGAGGACTGGAGAGGACCAGGGGAGGTATAGAGGACTGGAGAGGACCAGGGGAGGTATAGAGGACTGGAGAGGACCAGGGGGAGGTATAGAGGACTGGAGAGGACCAGGGGAGGTATAGAGGACTGGAGAGGACCAGGGGAGGTATAGAGGACTGGAGAGGACCAGGGGAGGTATAGAGGACTGGAGAGGACCAGCGGAGGTATAGAGGACTGGAGAGGACCAGGGGAGGTATAGAGGACTGGAGAGGACCAGGGGAGGTATAGAGGACTGGAGAGGACCATGGGAGGCATTGAGGACTGGAGAGGACCAGGGGAGGTATAGAGGACTGGAGAGGACCAGGGGAGGTATAGAGGTCTGGAGAGGACCAGGGGAGGTATAGAGGACTGGAGAGGACTAGGGGAGGTATAGAGGACTGGAGAGGACCAGGGGAGGTATAGAGGACTGGAGAGGACCATGGGTGGTATAGAGGACTAGGGGAGGTATAGAGGGCTGGAGAGGGCCATGGGAGGTATAGAGGACTGGAGAGGGCCAGCGGAGGTATAGAGGACTGGAGAGGGCCAGGGGAGGTATAGAGGACTGGAGAGGACCAGGGGAGGTATAGAGGACTGGAGAGGACCAGGGGAGGTATAGAGGACCAGGGGAGGTATAGAGGACTGGAGAGGACCAGGGGTGGTATAGAGGACCAGGGGAGGTATAGAGGACTGGAGAGGGCCAGGGGAGGTATAGAGGACTGGAGAGG
>NC_059208.1:72376458-72403958 GCF_020615455.1 Coregonus clupeaformis
CTAGGGTTTCTGGGATAATGCTGTTGATGTGAGCCATGACCAGCCTTTCAAAGCACTTCATGGCTACAGACGTCAGTGCTACGGGTCGGTAGTCATTTAGGCAGGTTATCTTAGAGTCCTTGGGCACGGGGACTATGGTGGTCTGCTTGAAGCATGTTGATATTACAGACTCAGTCAGGGACATGTTGAAAATGTCAGTGAAGACACTTGCCAGTTGGTCAGCACATGCTCGGAGTACACGTCCTGGTAATCCGTCTGGCCCTGCGGCCTTGTGAATGTTGACCTGCTTAAAAGTCTTACTCACATCGGCTACGGAGAGCGTGATCACATAGTCATCCGGAACAGCTGGTGCTCTCATGCATGCTTCAGTGTTGCTTGCCTCGAGCGAGCATAGAAGTGGTTTAGCTCGTCTGGTAGGCTTGTGTCACTGGGCAGCTCGCGGCTGTGCTTCCCTTTGTAGTCTGTAATAGTTTTCAAGCCCTGCCACATCCGACGAGCGTCAGAGCCAGTGTAGTACGATTCAATCTTAGACCTGTATTGACTCTTTGCCTGTTTGATGGTTCGTCGGAGGTCATAGCGGGATTTCTTATAAGCGTCCGGGTTAGAGTCCCGTTCCTTGAAAGCGGCAGCTCTACCCTTTAGCTCAGTGCGGATGTTTCCTGTAATCCATGGCTTCTGGTTGGGGGTATGTACGTACGGTCACTGTGGGGACGACATCATCGATGCACTTATTGATGAAGCCAGTGACTGATGTGGTGTACTCCTCAATGCTGTCTGAAGAATCCCGGAACATGTTCCAGTCTGTGCTAGCAAAACAGTCCTGTAGCTTAGCATCTGCGTCATCTGACCACTTTTTTATTAACCGAGTCACTGGTGCTTCCTGCTTTAGTTTTTGCTTATAAGCAGGAATCAGGAGGATAGAGTTATGGTCAGATTTGCCAAATGGAGGGCGAGGGAGAGCTTTGTATGCGTCTCTGTGTGTGGAGTAAAGGTGGTCTAGAGTTTTTTTCCCTCTGGTTGCACATTTAACATGCTGGTAGAAATGAGGTAAAACGGATTTAAGTTTCCCTGCATTAAAGTCCCGGCCACTAGGAGCGCTGCATCTGGATGAGCGTTTTCCTGTTGATTAATGACCTTGTACAACTCATTCAGTGCAATCTTAATGCCAGCATTGGTTTGTGGTGGTAAATAGACAGCTATGAAAAATATAGATGAAAACTCTCTTGGTAAATAGTGTGGTCTACAGCTTATCATAAGATACTCTACCTCAGGCGAGCAAAACCTCGAGACTTCCTTAGTATTTGATTTTGTGCACCAGCTGTTGTTTACAAATATACACAGACCGCCACCCCTTGTCTTACCGGAGTCAGCCGTTCTGTCCTGCCGATGTAGCGTATAGCCTGCTAGCTGAATGTTATCATTGTCGTCGTTCAGCCACGACTCGGTGAAACATAATATATTACAGTTTTTAATGTCCCGTTGGTAGGATAACCGTAATCTTAAGTCGTCCACTTTATTTTCAAAAGATTGAACGTTGGCTAATAGGATTGATGGAAGAGGCAGTTTACTCGCTCGCCGTCGGATCCTTACAAGGCACCCCGATCTCCGTCCACGATATCTCCGTCTCTTCCTCACGCGAATGACGGGGATTTGGGCCTTGTCGGGTGTCTGTAGGATATCCTTCGCGGCCGCCTCGTTGAAGAAAAAATCTTCGTCCAATACGAGGTGAGTAATCGCTGTGCTGATATCCAGAAGCTCTTTTTGGTTATAAGAGACGATGGCAGAAACATTATGTACAAAATAAATTACAAATAACGCGGAAAAACACACATAATAGTACAATTGGTTAGAGGGCTGTAAAACGGCAGCCATCTTCTCTGGCGCTCAGGGACTGAGAGTAGGGACTGAGAGTAGGGACTGAGGGTAGGGACTGAGGGTAGGGACTGAGAGTAGGGTCTGAGGGTAGGGACTGAGAGTAGGGACTGAGGGTAGGGACTGAGAGTAGGGTCTGAGGGTAGGGACTGTGAGTAGGGACTGAGGGTAGGGACTGACGGTAGGGACTGAGAGTAGGGACTGGGGGTAGGGACTGAGGGTAGGGACTGAGGGTAGGGTCTGACGGTAGGGACTGAGAGTAGGGACTGAGGGTAGGGACTGAGAGTAGGGTCTGAGGGTAGGGACTGAGGGTAGGGACTGAAGGATAGGGACTGAGGGTAGGGACTGAGAGTAGGGACTGAAGGATAGGGACTGAAGGATAGGGACTGAGAGTAGGGACTGAGGGTAGGGACTGAGGGTAGGGACTGAGAGTAGGGTCTGAGGGTAGGGACTGAGGGTAGGGACTGAAGGATAGGGACTGAGGGTAGGGACTGAGTAGGCGGAGGGACTGAAGGATAGGGACTGAAGGATAGGGACTGAGAGTAGGGACTGAGGGTAGGGACTGAGGGTAGGGACTGAGAGTAGGGTCTGAGGGTAGGGACTGAGGGTAGGGACTGAAGGATAGGGACTGAGGGTAGGGACTGAGAGTAGGGTCTGAGGGTAGGGACTGAGGGTAGGGACTGAAGGATAGGGACTGAGGGTAGGGACTGAGAGTAGGGACTGAGGGTAGGGACTGAAGGATAGGGACTGAGGGTAGGGACTGAGAGTAGGGACTGGGGGTAGGGACTGAGGGTAGGGACTGAGGGTAGGGTCTGACGGTAGGGACTGAGAGTAGGGACTGAGAGTAGGGACTGAAGGATAGGGACTGAAGGATAGGGACTGAGGGTAGGGACTGAAGGATAGGGACTGAGGGTAGGGACTGAGGATAGGGGTTTAGGGCTGTTATTCTGAGGCTGCGTCCCAAATGGCACCCTATTCCCTATATAGTCCACTACCACAGCCCTATGGGCCCTATTCCCTATATAGTCCACTACCACAGCCCTATGGGCCCTCCCTATATAGTCCACTACCACAGCCCTATGGGCCCTATTCCCTATATAGTCCACTACCACAGCCCTATGGGCCCTCCCTATATAGTCCACTACCACAGCCCTATGGGCCCTATTCCCTATATAGTCCACTACCACAGCCCTATGGGCCCTATTCCCTATATAGTCCACTACCACAGCCCTATGGGCCCTCCCTATATAGTCCACTACCACAGCCCTATGGGCCCTCCCTATATAGTCCACTACCACAGCCCTATGGGCCCTATTCCCTATATAGTCCACTACCACAGCCCTATGGGCCTCTCCCTATATAGTCCACTACCACAGCCCTATGGGCCCTATTCCCTATATAGTCCACTACCACAGCCCTATGGGCCCTCCCTATATAGTCCATTACCACAGCCCTATGGGCCCTCCCTATATAGTCCATTACCACAGCCCTATGGGCCCTCCCTATATAGTCCACTACCACAGCCCTATGGGCCCTCCCTATATAGTCCACTACCACAGCCCTATGGGCCCTATTCCCTATATAGTCCACTACCACAGCCCTATGGGCCCTCCCCTATATAGTCCACTACCACAGCCCTATGGGCCCTATTCCCTATATAGTCCACTACCACAGCCCTATGGGCCCTATTCCCTATATAGTCCACTACCACAGCCCTATGGGCCCTCCCTATATAGTCCACTACCACAGCCCTATGGGCCCTATTCCCTATATAGTCCACTACCACAGCCCTATGGGCCCTCCCTATATAGTCCACTACCACAGCCCTATGGGCCCTATTCCCTATATAGTCCACTACCACAGCCCTATGGGCCCTATTCCCTATATAGTCCACTACCACAGCCCTATGGGCCCTATTCCCTATATAGTCCACTACCACAGCCCTATGGGCCCTCCCTATATAGTCCATTACCACAGCCCTATGGGCCCTCCCCTATATAGTCCACTACCACAGCCCTATGGGCCCTATTCCCCTATATAGTCCACTACCACAGCCCTATGGGCCCTATTCCCTATATAGTCCACTACCACAGCCCTATGGGCCCTCCCCATATAGTCCACTACCACAGCCCTATGGGCCCTATTCCCTATATAGTCCACTACCACAGCCCTATGGGCCCTATTCCCTATATAGTCCACTACCACAGCCCTATGGGCCCTCCCCATATAGTCCACTACCACAGCCCTATGGGCCCTCCCTATATAGTCCACTACCACAGCCCTATGGGCCCTATTCCCTATATAGTCCACTACCACAGCCCTATGGGCCCTATTCCCTATATAGTCCACTACCACAGCCCTATGGGCCCTATTCCCTATATAGTCCACTACCACAGCCCTATGGGCCCTATTCCCTATATAGTCCACTACCACAGCCCTATGGGCCCTCCCTATATAGTCCACTACCACAGCCCTATGGGCCCTCCCTATATAGTCCACTACCACAGCCCTATGGGCCCTATTCCCTATATAGTCCACTACCACAGCCCTATGGGCCCTATTCCCTATATAGTCCACTACCACAGCCCTATGGGCCCTATTCCCTATATAGTCCACTACCACAGCCCTATGGGCCCTCCCTATATAGTCCACTACCACAGCCCTATGGGCCCTATTCCCTATATAGTCCACTACCACAGCCCTATGGGCCCTATTCCCTATATAGTCCACTACCACAGCCCTATGGGCCCTATTCCCTATATAGTCCACTACCACAGCCCTATGGGCCCTCCCTATATAGTCCACTACCACAGCCCCTATGGGCCCTCCCTATATAGTCCACTACCACAGCCCTATGGGCCCTATTCCCTATATAGTCCACTACCACAGCCCTATGGGCCCTCCCTATATAGTCCACTACCACAGCCCTATGGGCCCTATTCCCTATATAGTCCACTACCACAGCCCTATGGGCCCTCCCTATATAGTCCACTACCACAGCCCTATGGGCCCTATTCCCTATATAGTCCACTACCACAGCTCTATGGGCCCTCCCTATATAGTCCACTACCACAGCCCTATGGGCCCTAGTCAAAAGCAGTGTACTATTTAAGGAATAAGATGCCGTTTGGGACACAGTCTAAGTGGAGGGTAGAGCTCAATACTTTGATGAGGGTTATAGGCGTGCCGTGCCACCACAGCAGAGCAAACAAGGCTGGCAAGCCAGCGAGACACAGAGACTGAGTGTTTTCTCCAGTGTGTGTGTGTCTGTGTGTGTGTGTGTGTGTGTGTGTGTGTCTGTGTCTGTGTGTGTCTGTGTGTGTGTGTCTGTGTGTGTGTGTCTGTGTGTGTGTGTCTGTGTGTGTGTGTCTGTGTGTGTCTGTGTGTGTATGTCTGTGTGTGTGTGTCTGTGTGTGTCTGTGTGTGTCTGTGTGTGTCTGTGTGTGTCTGTGTGTGTGTGTCTGTCTGTGTGTGTGTGTCTGTGTGTGTGTGTAATATTTATTATGTATATTTTTCTATTTCTGTCCAAGATTTTTCATTTACTACAGTGCTCTATTACTGAGTACTCTATCTACTGTACTATTGTATCATACCTGTTAGTTGTTAGTGTGATGTACTACTGAGGTGGTACTGTGCTCTGAAACTGATTCAGACAGAGATGGCTGAGCTGTGTCTGAGGTGGTACTGTGGTTGGGTCGTGGTGTGTCTGAGGTGGTCCTGTGGTTGGGTCGTGGTGTGTCTGAGGTGGTACTGTGGTTGGGTCGTGGTGTGTCTGAGGTGGTCCTGTGGTTGGGTGTGGGGCTGAGGTGGTCCTGTGGTTGGGTCGTGGTGTGTCTGAGGTGGTCCTGTGGTTGGGTCGTGGTGTGTCTGAGGTGGTCCTGTGGTTGGGTCGTGGTGTGTCTGAGGTGGTCCTGTGGTTGGGTCGTGGTGTGTCTGAGGTGGTCCTGTGGTTGGGTCGTGGTGTGTCTGAGGTGGTCCTGTGGTTGGGTCGTGGTGTGTCTGAGGTGGTCCTGTGGTTGGGTCGTGGTGTGTCTGAGGTGGTCCTGTGGTTGGGTCGTGGTGTGTCTGAGGTGGTCCTGTGGTTGGGTCGTGGTGTGTCTGAGGTGGTACTGTGGTTGGGTCGTGGTGTGTCTGAGGTGGTCCTGTGGTTGGGTCGTGGTGTGTCTGAGGTGGTCCTGTGGTTGGGTCGTGGTGTGTCTGAGGTGGTCCTGTGGTTGGGTCGTGGTGTGTCTGAGGTGGTCCTGTGGTTGGGTCGTGGTGTGTCTGAGGTGGTCCTGTGGTTGGGTCGTGGTGTGTCTGAGGTGGTCCTGTGGTTGGGTCGTGGTGTGTCTGAGGTGGTCCTGTGGTTGGGTCGTGGTGTGTCTGAGGTGGTCCTGTGGTTGGGTCGTGGTGTGTATGAGGTGGTACTGTGGTTGGGTCGTGGTGTGTATGAGGTGGTACTGTGGTTGGGTCGTGGTGTGTCTGAGGTGATATTGTGGTTGGGTCGTGGTGTGTCTGAGGTGGTACTGTGGTTGGGTCGTGTTGTGTCTGAGGTGGTACTGTGGTTGGGTCGTGGTGTGTCTGAGGTGGTCCTGTGGTTGGGTCGTGGTGTGTCTGAGGTGGTCCTGTGGTTGGGTCGTGGTGTGTCTGAGGTGGTACTGTGGTTGGGTCGTGGTGTGGCGATCTGAATGGGTCGTCTGTGATGGCTGTCTCTCCTACCTCTCCTCTCTCCCTCCTCAATTCCCTCTTTCCCACTCCCTCTCTCTCTCTCTCCTCCCACCGCCCCCTCTCCTCTCCTCCCCTCATCCCCTTCCCCCTATTCAATACCCTGTGACGTCACGAGAGGCTACACAGCTTTCAGCGGGATTGCTCAAGTAGTGCAAGGAGACAAGGTTCAAACAAAACAAGGATTTTATTATAGGTCTTGGGAAATTAACGAAAATATAACAAAATTCTGTTCTCTTGTGGCTCTTTAAGGGTTAACAGTTCAGGGATGTCTCTTCCACATCCAAAATCATAATTCTCACTCGCTCAGATAACTTTTCCCCAGCCTTACTGTAGTCCACGTTGCAGCTAGTGGCCAACCCAGCAAAAAGTCCTTCCAAATGTCTCTCACGTATTTCCACAGGTGCATATATCCAAAGGTGAGTATTTCCCAAAGGTAAGTATCTCCAAATCCTTATATTCCTCATGGAAGTGGACGTGCAGCACTCTTGTCCTCCAGAGAGCCCAGGTTGGAGACTGTCTCTCTTCCCTTCCCAAACCTTCAGCTCATCAGCTCCTCATTTGTTTCAGCTGCGTGGGAAGATTGGCCATAGAGGGGTGGAGTTCCCGACCATACCAGCAGATGGAGCCATAGCTGTCTGGGTTTGCAGCCACCTCAGGGGGATGTAACGTCCCTCCAGGACACAGCCTCTCGTGACATCACACATCCCCCTCCTCGGGACCGACGTCCTCGTCGGGGTAAAGGCAGCGAAGAAGGCATCACGCCGGGAGAGGGCGTCCGCATTGCCGTGGTGCTTGCCAGCCTGCTCTCTCTTCAACTCCTCCACCTCTAGGACCAGGGACTCAGCCTCCTGTTGTCTCTCCTTGAGTTTCTTACTGAACGCATCAGCCTTGGTTTTAGCAGAGTTTAGCTTCTGTTGAGCAGCTTTCAGTTCCTTCTCTCTCTCTGCCTCCGCATTCTTCATCTTGTTCTCCAACACCTTGTACTTCTCCTCTGCCTTCTTCTGGACCTCCTTACTACTGCGCAGGGTCTCCTCACACTCCTCGATGGTCCTGCGCAGCCTCTCCAGCTCCTCCTGTTGCTTATGGAAGGAGCTCTGTTGGAGTTTAGCCTGGAGGATATCTAACTCTTCTGTCTTCATGTCTAACTGTTGCTTTAACAAACGATACCTCTCAGCGGTCCCCTTCAGACCAGACAGTTCTTTGTCCAGATTCTGTAGCTCCGTCTCTGTGTCGGTCTGGGCACCTGCCATCCCTATCCGAGCCCGGGCGGGAGTGAGTAATTCGGAGGATTGCACCGGAGCCTTCCCAGGATGAGTCTTGCCTCTCCGTTTCCGAGGTACTCGGGTTATCCTCTCCTGAGACTCTCTCCAGAGTGGGTAAAAGGCTGGGCAGTCTCGTCCAATTAGGACAGGGACGGGGAGGGAATCAACCACCCCCGCCGTCGTGTGTATGGTTCCCCGTGTGCTGGTCATTGTAAGTTCAGTAATGGGGGTATTCTCTGGTGTCCCCATGGACACAGGAAACTGGGAGGCCTTTCCCCGGGGTCAGACACGTTGGGCCCACCAAATCCTTACGCACCAGGGTGGCCCGGCTACCAGAATCCAGTAAGGCCTCCACATCATGGTGATTCACAGTTACCGGGCAGGTGGGGGGGTCGATCTGGGCCGCCATCTACGACTCCCAAGAGCGAGGCAAAACGGTGTGTGGGTGCTGAGCTGGAGGACTCCGCAGTGGGCATAGGTTCATCGGCTGGTTTCCCACACTGCCAGGAGATATGTCCCATCTCCCCACACCGGTAACACTGTCGAGTTTCCCCCTCCTGGTGTACTCTTCTTGGACCCGTCTGGTTTCTGGCTCCCCCTGGAGCCGGGATAAGTCCTGACGTGGCTGGGTTCGAGACCTTGGGGTCCTTTGGACGGGTTCTTCCCATTTGTGGTGGGGCCGCACTCCTGGGGTCTTTTCGGGAAGCATTCAGCATCTCCGCTGTGGCCTGGTACTTTTCCACAGCTTCCACGGTCAGATCAGCCGTGGTCAAGGCCTGTTGACTGATGAACCGTTTTGCCTCATAAGGCAGGGCGCGTAGGTAACGATCCACCACAACGGCCTCCACCACCGCCGCTGCTGTATTCCTCTGCGGATCCAGCCATTTCCTTGCGATTCGGACAAGTTCATGCATCTGCGCCCGAGGAGGTTGGTCTGGTTGGAAGGTCCAGCTGTGAAAGCGCTGGGCCATACCAAACTTTGTGAGTCCATATCTGCTGAGGATCTCAGACTTCAGGGCATCATAGTCAGTAACCTGGTCAGGGCCCAGGTCCCGGACAGCATTCAGCGATTCCCCGGTTAGAAAGGGGGCTAACAGACCAACCCACTGTTGCTTGGGCCAGGCTTCCCTAGTGGCCGTGGCCTCAAATGCATGCAGGTATGCCTCAATGTCATCGGTAGCTCCCATCTTAGATATAAAGTCACTTGCCTTTATTGGGCGGGTATTTTGGACCACCCTCTGTCTCTGCAACTGCAATTCCTCTGCCTTCAGAAGGTTGGCTTTCTTTTGCTCCTCCAAGAGAGCCACGTTTGCTTGCATCTGGGCTTGCTGGCCAGCAACAAGGGCTTTCAATATGTCCTCCATTTCAGTCGGGCGGGGAGCCTACGGCCAACTTGGAAAACTGGGTGATCAAACCTTCGGTATCCTCCTCTGACATGCACTATTAACGCTTGAGCGTGCCCGTATTCTCCACCATCTGTGACGTCACGAGAGGCTACACAGCTTTCAGCGGGATTGCTCAAGTAGTGCAAGGAGACAAGGTTCAAACAAAACAAGGATTTTATTATAGGTCTTGGGAAATTAACGAAAATATAACAAAATTCTGTTCTCTTGTGGCTCTTTAAGGGTTAACAGTTCAGGGATGTCTCTTCCACATCCAAAATCATAATTCTCACTCGCTCAGATAACTTTTCCCCAGCCTTACTGTAGTCCACGTTGCAGCTAGTGGCCAACCCAGCAAAAAGTCCTTCCAAATGTCTCTCACGTATTTCCACAGGTGCATATATCCAAAGGTGAGTATTTCCCAAAGGTAAGTATCTCCAAATCCTTATATTCCTCATGGAAGTGGACGTGCAGCACTCTTGTCCTCCAGAGAGCCCAGGTTGGAGACTGTCTCTCTTCCCTTCCCAAACCTTCAGCTCATCAGCTCCTCATTTGTTTCAGCTGCGTGGGAAGATTGGCCATAGAGGGGTGGAGTTCCCGACCATACCAGCAGATGGAGCCATAGCTGTCTGGGTTTGCAGCCACCTCAGGGGGATGTAACGTCCCTCCAGGACACAGCCTCTCGTGACATCACAACCCCTTCTCTCTCCTCCTCTCCTCCCTTCTCTCTCCTCCTCTCCTCCCTTCTCTCTCCTCCTCTCCTCCTCGTACTCTCACTCTCTCTCTCTGAGGCTGATCTCAGAGCTGTCAGAATGACGGATGGCCACTTTACAAATGGGGCATTTCCCAGCACATGGACCTGCCTGACTGAGACAAACAGCATGCTGCTAGCTGGTCTGATGTACACAGTGGACCTGGCTGACTGAGACAAACAGCATGCTGGTAGCTGGTCTGATGTACACAGTGGACCTGGCTGACTGAGACAAACAGCATGCTGCTAGCTGGTCTGATGTACACAGTGGACCTGACTGACTGTAGTTAGATCATAACGCTTCTCTGAGCTGAGTACATCCAGTTAAACAGCAGATTCCTCACAGAGCAGGACAGGCAGGCAGTGGCACCACAGAGTACATCCAGTTAAACAGCAGATTCCTCACAGAGCAGGACAGGCAGGCAGTGGCACCACAGAGTACATCCAGTTAAACAGCAGATTCCTCACAGAGCAGGACAGGCAGGCAGTGGCACCACAGAGTACATCCAGTTAAACAGCAGATTCCTCACAGAGCAGGACAGGCAGGCAGTGGCACCACAGAGTACATCCAGTTAAACAGCAGATTCCTCACAGAGCAGGACAGGCAGGCAGTGGCACCACAGAGTACATCCAGTTAAACAGCAGATTCCTCACAGAGCAGCACTGCATAGTACATCCAGTTAAACAGCAGATTCCTCACAGAGCAGGACAGGCAGGCAGTGGCACCGCAGCCTTTTATCATGGTGACTGTGTCCCAAATTACACCCTGTTCTCTATATAGTGCACTACTTTAGACCAGAACCCTATGGGTCACCCTATAGGGAGTAGTGTACCATTTGAGTTGTAGTCATGTTGACTGGATGGAACAAACCAATCATGTTTTAACTGGGGACTCGTGGCTCACCTGAACCCTGGTCTGAAAGGCCCAACTTGACCTCAAAGAAAGGACATGTTGGATCGTTGGATAATTAGATCGTTTAACTCTAACAGATGGCGCCGACAGTATTAGCAGTTTTTTTGTAGTTTTTTTGTTTTGTTATTTCTTACATTATTCGTTCAGAACGTTTCTGCCGTTATTACCTCTAGCCTAAAATAACTTCTGGATATTAGATCGACGGTGTTACGGATACAGGTATCCTGTGTTTTTGTGTGTTTCTACTCCTTCTGCCCTAATCACAGGTGTCCTGTATGTTCCTGATTGGTGGTCGTTGAGGTGTCTGCTGATTGGACCAATCAGTGAACATTCCTGTGCATTGCACCACCTGTTACTCGTTTTTTCAATCACACATCCCATTATATAAAAACCAGTCACTTGTGTTAGTTGTTAGAGAGAGAATATTTCCGTATGTGAGTATGGACACGGTGGTGTCCTGTTTTTGTTTACTCACTAAGTGCTGGTTACTCTGGTTGGTAATTTTGTTAGACCACTGTTTTGTATGTGAGTAATGGATACTGTGATGTCCTGTGTATAGAGTACTCATTAATTTGCTGGTTACTCTGTTTGGTAACTATTGTGTGTTTCTGGGAAAAGGGGAGTTTGAGCTAGCTGCCCTTGGGCATACATTTCCCGTAGAAAGAACTGTTTATAAACACTAGTTAGACCTGAGCGGACCACCCACTGTATTTTTGTATGGTAGCAGTAGCCTAGCGGTTCTTGAGGCAGGCAAGATCAGTTTAGGGGTGTTTTACACTATTGTTTCATTTCTTGGGTCCTGCTCAGCCCTTTTTCCCAAACCGTTACCGTGTGTTCAGAAATAAACCATTTGTGTTTGACGGTAGTTCATGGTTGTTGTGTCATATTTGTTCTCACTGTTCCATGCCACACTTATAATTTACATGAATTATGTTACGGGTCTCATGTCCATCACCCTAGACGTTCAAAGCCACGGGGTTCGTAACAGACGGTCACTCACCAGCATTTCAACCAGAAATGTGACTTTCCGAAATTGGATAATTTGTTCGTACCCCCCCTGACGCATTTCTAGTCACCCCAGGGTCTGCTCCAAGAAGAGGAATACAGAGTGGGTTTTAGTATAGAGAACAAAGTAGAGCTCAGGGCGAGGATCTCCTTCCAGAGAGACATCAGGGACTGTAACATACTCTGTTTCACGGAATCATGGCTCTCTCCGGACATACTGTCCCCGTCCATACGGCCAGCGGGGTTCTCCGTACATCGCGCGGACATAAAGAAAGAACTCTCCGGGAAAAAAGCAAGGCGGAGCGGTTTGTTTCATGATTAACTACTCATGGTGCGGTTGTGGTAACGTACAGGAACTCAAGTCCTTTTTGTTCACCCGATCTGGAATACCTCACTATCAAAATGCCGATCGCGTTACCTCTCTTCTCTTTGGTCATCGTCACAGCCGTGTATATTCCCCCTCAAGCCGACACCACAACGGCTCTTAAGGAACTACACTGGACTTTGTGCAAACTGGAAACCGCATATATTGAGGCCGCATTTATTGTAGCTGGGACTTTAATAAAGCAAATCTGAGGAAAACACTACCAAAGTTTTATCAACACATCACCTGCGCTACTCGCTCATCAAGAATTCTTCACCATTGCTACTCCCCCTTCTGGGACTGCTACAAGGCCCTCCCCCGCCCTCCCTTTGGCAAATCAGATCACGCTTCCAATCTGCTCCTCCATTCCTATAGGCAGAAACTTAAACAGGAAGTACCCGTGGTAAGGACTGTTCAACATTGGTCTGACCAATCGGAATCTATGCTTCAAGATTGTTTTGATCACGAGGACTGGGATATGTTCTGGGTTGCCTCTGAGAATAACATTGACGTATACACTGACTTGGTGACTGAGTTCATCAGGAAGTGCATAGAAGATGTTGTTTCCACTGTGATGATGAGAACCTATCCAAATTTAAAAACCGTGGATGGATGGCAGCATTAGCACAAAACTGAAATCGCGAACCAACCGCATTTAACAACGGCAAGGTGACTTGGAACATGGACGAGGACAAACAGTCCAGCTAAAGCTCTCCGTAAGGCAGTCAAACAGGCAAAACGTCAGTACAGAGACAAAATGGAGTCGCAATTCAACAACTCAGACACGAGACGTGTGTGGCAGGGACTCCAGACAATCACGGATTACGAAGGGAAAACAGCCACGTCTCCGACACCAAAGTCTTGCTCCCGGACAAGCTAAACACCAGCTACATCGCAGACACCGGCGCCTCGCTCCAAAACACAGTGTCGCCGACGCGGGCCACCTCCGAGGATTGTGAGCTCTCGTTCTCCGTGGCCGACGTGAGAAAGAAAGACGTTTAAGCGTGTTAACCTTCGCAAGGCTGCCGGCCCCAGACGGCATCCATAGCCGCGTCCTCAGAGCATGTGCAGATCAGCTGGCTGGAGTGTTTAACGGACATATTCAATCTCTCCCTATCTCAGTCTGTTGTCACCACTTGCTTCAAGATGTACACCATTGTTCCTCTGTAGCTCAATTGGTAGAGCATGGCGCTGGTAACGCCAGGGTAGTGCGTTCGATCCCCGGGACCACCCATACGTAAAAATTTATGCACACATGACTGCTTTGGATAAAAGCGTCTGCTAAATGGCATATTATTATTATTCCTGAACCCAAGAAAGCGAACGTAAGTGAACTTAATGACTATCTTCCCGTAGCACTCACTTCTGTCATCATGAAGTGCTTTGAGAGGCTAGTCAAGGATCATATCACCTCTACCTTACCTGACACCCTAGACCCACTGCAATTTCCGTACGGCCCAAACACGGCCCTATCCCGTCGTGACAATATTAATACATACACTATGTGAGAATGCTGTTCATCAACTACAGCTCAGCCTTCAGCACCATAGGATGTTCACCCATAAAATTATTAATTCATTCAAGGTTTATACAAATATGTCCATTCAATAGAGAATTCCGCCAGATAAACAATGCGGCGATAACTTCGAGCATCAACCGACAAGCTAGCTAGTGGCTGCAGGTTCGTGAGTGAAAACATGGGCTTTTTCTAAATGAAATCCGCTGAAAACAAAACTAAATAGGGACTAAGTATATATTTATTTACAAAACTAAGAGACTGAATTTCAATATCCACCCTCCATGAAGACAATCTGTTCCTGTTTTCATTGTGTATTTCTGAGTCTTTCCATTTAAATTGCTATGGAAACGGCCCCTCTCAACGTAGATTGATCGCCAATACAGGCAATGAAAGCCAAGGCTCTGGAGGTGAACATGACAAAGGTATTTTTGTTGATTTTGATTGGTCCAACCAGTGGAAACACCTCCAGATGGTACCACCTCACAACGCCAAATATGGAAGAGATAGAACCAAGAGCGGCGCGGTCTAAACTAGCAACGGTTCTATACCTCTATAACTAGCAAATTAACGTTCTCATTGTACCAACGTTGTCAAGTACAAGTATTTTAAGGTTATAATATTGAATCTAATGATTCGTTCTATGTACTTTATAATGACATAGAAAACTACATTTTGACATTAATTTCATAGCACCCTCTTGAATTGCCACGTTGTTCTCTACATTGTATAGCAGTGATTGTACGTGCTACGTTTGACATTTTTGTCATTTTAGCAGACGCTCTTATCCAGAGCGACTTACAGTTAGTGAGTGCATACATTTTCGTGCTACACAGTGCCCTCCAAGCTCATCACTAAGCTCGGGGCCTTGGGTCTGAACCCCGCCCTGTGCAACTGGTCCCTGGACTTCCTGACGGGCCGCCCCCAGGTGGTGAAGGTAGGCAACAACACCTCCGCTACGCTGATCCTCAACACGTGGGGCCCCACAAGGGTGCGTGCTCAGCCCCCTCCTGTACTCCTTGATCACACATGACTGGGTGGTCACGCATGTCTCCAACTCAATCATCAAGTTTACAGACGACACAACAGTGGTAGGCCTGATTACCAACAACGATGAGACAGCCTACAGGGAGGAGGTGAGGGCCCTGGCGGAGCATCTCCCGTCTAGACTACTGCAACTCTCTGTTGGCTGAGCTCCCCGCTTGTGCCATTTAACCACTGCAACTTATCCAGAAAGCTGCAGCCCGTATGGTGTTCAACCTTTCTATGTTCTCCCATGTCACCCTGCTCCTCCGCACAGTTGAAGCTCAAATAATCTTCAAGACCCTGGTGCTTGCCAATGGAGCAGCAAGGGGAACTGAACCTCCTTACCTTCAGGCTATGGTCAAACACTACATCCCAACCCGAGCACTGAGGGAATGAGAACTTGTTGTCTCACCTAGCTATATTAAGATGAACGCACTTATTGTAAGTCACTCTGGATAAGAGCGTCTGCTAAATGACTAAAATGTAAATGTTTAAAAATGCATCAAAACTGGGACCGAGAGACTGAAAAACTGCTTTTATCTCCAGGCTATCAGAATGTTAAATAGTCACCACTAACCACTGACTGTTACTACCTGGTAGGGAGAGTGCTGCATGTCCCTGACTACTGTTACTACCTGGTAGGGAGAGTGCTGCATGTCCCTGACTACTGTTACTACCTGGTAGGGAGAGTGCTGCATGCCCCTGACTACTGTTACTACCTGGTAGGGAGAGTGCTGCATGTCCCTGACTACTGTTACTACCTGGTAGGGAGAGTGCTGCATGTCCCTGACTACTGTTACTACCTGGTAGGGAGAGTGCTGCATGTCCCTGACTACTGTTACTACCTGGTAGGGAGAGTGCTGCATGCCCCTGACTACTGTTACTACCTGGTAGGGAGAGTGCTGCATGTCCCTGACTACTGTTACTACCTGGTAGGGAGAGTGCTGCATGTCCCTGACTACTGTTACTACCTGGTAGGGAGAGTGCTGCATGTCCCTGACTACTGTTACTACCTGGTAGGGAGAGTGCTGCATGTCCCTGACTACTGTCACTACCTGGTAGGGAGTGGAGGGGGCTGCTGTGGGTCTAAAGAGGGCTGCTGTGGGTCTGAAGGGGGCTGCTGCGGGTTTAAAGGGGGCTGCTGCGGGTTTAAAGGGGGCTGCTGTAGGTCTAAAGGGGGCTGCTGTGGGTCTAAAGGGGGCTGCTGTAGGTCTAAAGGGGGCTGCTGCGGGTTTAAAGGGGGGCTGCTGTAGGTCTAAAGGGGGCTGCTGTGGGTCTAAAGGGGGCTGCTGCGGGTTTAAAGGGGGCTGCTGTAGGTCTAAAGGGGGCTGCTGTGGGTCTAAAGGGGGCTGCTGCGGGTTTAAAGGGGGCTGCTGTAGGTCTAAAGGGGGCTGCTGTGGGTCTGAAGGGGGCTGCTGCGGGTTTAAAGGGGGCTGCTGCGGGTTTAAAGGGGGCTGCTGTAGGTCTAAAGGGGGGCTGCTGTAGGTCTAAAGGGGGCTGCTGTAGGTCTAAAGGGGGCTGCTGTGGGTCTAAAGGGGGCTGCTGTGGGTCTAAAGGGGACTGCTGTAGGTCTAAAGGGGGCTGCTGTAGGTCTAAAGGGGGCTGCTGTGGGTCTAAAGGGGGCTGCTGTAGGTCTAAAGGGGGCTGCTGTAGGTCTAAAGGGGGCTGCTGTAGGTCTAAAGGGGGCTGCTGTGGGTCTAAAAGGGGGCTGCTGTGGGTCTAAAGGGGGCTGCTGTAGGTCTAAAGGGGGCTGCTGTAGGTCTAAAGGGGGCTGCTGTGGGTCTAAAGGGGGCTGCTGTGGGTCTAAAGAGGGCTGCTGTGGGTCTGAAGGGGGCTGCTGCGGGTTTAAAGGGGGCTGCTGTGGGTCTGAAGGGGGCTGCTGCGGGTTTAAAGGGGGCTGCTGTAGGTCTAAAGGGGGCTGCTGTAGGTCTAAAGGGGACTGCTGTAGGTCTAAAGGGGGCTGCTGCGGGTTTAAAGGGGGCTGCTGTAGGTCTAAAGGGGGCTGGAGGGGGCTGCTGTAGGTCTAAAGGGGGCTGCTGTGGGTCTAAAGGGGGCTGCTGTAGGTCTGAAGGGGGCTGCTGTAGGTCTAAAGGGGGCTGCTGTGGGTCTAAAGGGGGCTGCTGTGGGTCTAAAGGGGACTGCTGTAGGTCTAAAGGGGGCTGCTGTAGGTCTAAAGGGGGCTGCTGTGGGTCTAAAGGGGGCTGCTGTGGGTCTAAAGGGGACTGCTGTAGGTCTAAAGGGGGCTGCTGTAGGTCTAAAGGGGGCTGGAGGGGGCTGCTGTAGGTCTAAAGGGGGCTGCTGTGGGTCTAAAGGGGGCTGCTGTGGGTCTAAAGGGGGCTGCTGTGGGTTTAAAGGGGGCTGCTGTGGGTCTAAAGGGGGCTGCTGCGGGTTTAAAGGGGGCTGCTGTGGGTCTGAAGGGGGCTGCTGTGGGTCTAAAGGGGGCTGCTGTGGGTCTAAAGGGGGCTGCTGTGGGTTTAAAGGGGGCTGCTGTGGGTCTAAAGGGGGCTGCTGTGGGTCTGAAGGGGGCTGCTGTGGGTCTAAAGAGGGCTGCTGTGGGTCTGAAGGGGGCTGCTGCGGGTTTAAAGGGGGCTGCTGTGGGTCTGAAGGGGGCTGCTGCGGGTTTAAAGGGGGCTGCTGTAGGTCTAAAGGGGGCTGCTGTAGGTCTAAAGGGGACTGCTGTAGGTCTAAAGGGGGCTGCTGCGGGTTTAAAGGGGGCTGCTGTAGGTCTAAAGGGGGCTGCTGTAGGTCTAAAGGGGGCTGCTGTGGGTTTAAAGGGGGCTGCTGTAGGTCTAAAGGGGGCTGCTGTGGGTTTAAAGGGGGCTGCTGTAGGTCTAAAGGGGGCTGCTGTAGGTCTAAAGGGGGCTGCTGTGGGTCTAAAGGGGGCTGCTGTAGGTCTAAAGGGGGCTGCTGTGGGTCTAAAGGGGGCTGCTGTAGGTCTAAATGGGGCTGCTATAGGTCTAAAGGGGCTGCTGTGGGTCTAAAGGGGGCTGCTGTAGGTCTAAAGGGGGCTGCTGTGGGTCTAAAAGGGGGCTGCTGTGGGTCTAAAGGGGGCTGCTGTAGGTCTAAAGGGGGCTGCTGTAGGTCTAAAGGGGGCTGCTGTAGGTCTAAAGGGGCTGCTGTGGGTCTAAAAGGGGGCTGCTGTGGGTCTAAAGGGGGCTGCTGTAGGTCTAAAGGGGCTGCTGTGGGTCTAAAAGGGGGCTGCTGTGGGTCTAAAGGGGGCTGCTGTAGGTCTAAAGGGGGCTGCTGTAGGTCTAAAGGGGGCTGCTGTAGGTCTAAAGGGGGCTGCTGTAGGTCTAAAGGGGGCTGGAGGGGGCTGCTGTAGGTCTAAAGGGAGCTGCTGTAGGTCTAAAGGGGGCTGCTGTAGGTCTAAAGGGGGCTGCTGTAGGTCTAAAGGGGGGCTGGAGGGGGCTGCTGTAGGTCTAAAGGGAGCTGCTGTAGGTCTAAAGGGGCTGCTGTAGGTCTAAAGGGGGCTGCTGTAGGTCTAAAGGGGGCTGCTGTAGGTCTAAAGGGGGCTGCTGTAGGTCTAAAAGGGGCTGCTGTAGGTCTAAAGGGGGCTGCTGTAGGTCTAAAAGGGGCTGCTGTAGGTCTAAAGGGAGCTGCTGTAGGTCTAAAAGGGGCTGCTGTAGGTCTAAAGGGGGCTTCTGTAGGTCTAAAGGGGGCTGCTGTAGGTCTAAAGGGGGCTGCTGTAGGTCTAAAGGGGGCTGCTGTAGGTCTAAAGGGGCTGCTGTGGGTCTAAAAGGGGGCTGCTGTGGGTCTAAAAGGGGGCTGCTGTGGGTCTAAAGGGGGGCTGCTGTAGGTCTAAAGGGGGCTGCTGTAGGTCTAAAGGGGGCTGCTATAGGTCTAAAGGGGCTGCTGTAGGTCTAAAAGGGGGCTGCTGTGGGTCTAAAGGGCGCTGCTGTAGGTCTAAAGGGGGCTGGAGGGGGCTGCTGTGGGTCTAAAGGGGGCTGCTGTGGGTTTAAAGGGGGCTGCTGTAGGTCTAAAGGGGCTGCTGTGGGTCTAAAGGGCGCTGCTGTAGGTCTAAAGGGGGCTGGAGGGGGCTGCTGTGGGTCTAAAGGGGGCTGCTGTGGGTTTAAAGGGGGCTGCTGTAGGTCTAAAGGGGGCTGCTGTAGGTCTAAAGGGGGCTGCTGTGGGTCTAAAGGGGGCTGCTGTGGGTCTAAAGGGGACTGCTGTAGGTCGATGGGTAGTGGAGGGCTGTTGTTGGTCCTGGGGCTGAAGATGGGTAGTGGAGGGCTGTTGTTGGTCCTGGGGCTGAAGATGGGTAGTGGAGGGCTGTTGGTTGGTCCGGGGCTGAAGATGGGGTAGTGGAAGGCTGTTGGTTGGTCCTGGGGCTGAATATTGGTTAGTGGAGGGCTGTTGGTTGGTCCTGGGGCTGGAGTCTGGCATGTGTTTATGTGCCCCCTGGGGCTGAGCTGGACCGCTCCACTGACCTTGGGCTTTAAACAGGAAACTCTCTGCTTAGACTGAACACACAGACCTGGACCAGGCACCGCACAGAGATATAGGGGCGGTGTGGATATATAGGGGAGGTGTGGAGATATAGGGGAGGTATGGAGATATAGGGGAGGTGTGGAGATATAGGGGCGGTGTGGAGATATGGGGGCGGTGTGGAGATATAGGGGAGGTGTGGAGATATAGGGGAGATGTGGAGATATAGGGGAGGTGTGGAGATATAGGGGCGGTATGGAGATATAGGGGAGGTATGGAGATATAGGGGAGGTGTGGAGATATAGGGGAGGTGTGGAGATATAGGGGAGGTGTGGAGATATAGGGGAGGTGTGGAGATATAGGGGAGGTAAGGAGATATAGGGGAGGTGTGGAGATATAGGGGCGGTATGGAGATATAGGGGAGGTGTGGAGATATAGGGGAGGTATGGAGATATAGGGGAGGTGTGGAGATATAGGGCGGTGTGGAGATATAGGGGAGGTGTGGAGATATAGGGGAGGTGTGGAGATATAGGGGAGGTGTGGAGATATAGGGGAGGTGTGGAGATATAGGGGCGGTGTGGAGATATAGGGGAGGTGTGGAGATATAGGGAGGTGTGGAGATATAGGGGAGGTGTGGAGATATAGGGGAGGTGTGGAGATATAGAGGCGTGGTTGAGATATAGGGGAGGTGTGGAGATATAGGGGAGGTGTGGAGATATAGGGGAGGTGTGGAGATATAGGGGAGTGTGGAGATATAGGGGAGGTGTGGAGATATAGGGGAGGTGTGGAGATATAGGGGCGTGGTTGAGATATAGGGGAGGTGTGGAGATATAGGGGAGGTGTGGAGATATAGGGGAGGTGTGGAGATATAGGGGAGGTGTGGAGATATAGGGGAGGTGTGGAGATATAGGGGAGGTGTGGAGATATAGGGGAGGTGTGGAGATATAGGGGCGGTGTGGAGATATAGGGGAGGTGTGGAGATATAGGGGAGGTGTGGAGATATAGGGGAGGTGTGGAGATATAGGGGAGGTGTGGAGATATAGGGAGGTGTGGAGATATAGGGGAGGTGTGGAGATATAGGGGCGTGGTTGAGATATAGGGGAGGTGTGGAGATATAGGGGAGGTGTGGAGATATAGGGGAGGTGTGGAGATATAGCGGAGGTGTGGAGATATAGGGGAGGTGTGGAGATATAGGGGAGGTGTGGAGACATAGGGGAGGTGTGGAGATATAGGGGAGGTGTGGAGATATAGGGGAGGTGTGGAGATATAGGGGAGGTATGGAGATATAGGGGAGGTATGGAGATACAGGGGCGGTGTGGAGACATAGGGGAGCTATGGAGATATAGGGGCGGTATGGAGACATAGGGGCGGTGTGGAGACATAGGGGAGGTGTGGAGATATAGGGGAGGTATGGAGATATAGGGGAGGTGTGGAGATATAGGGGAGGTGTGGAGATATAGGGGAGGTATGGAGATATAGGGGAGGTATGGAGATATAGGGGAGGTGTGGAGACATAGGGGAGGTGTGGAGACATAGGGGAGGTGTGGAGATATAGGGGAGGTGTGGAGATATAGGGGAGGTGTGGAGATATAGGGGAGGTGTGGAGATATAGGGGAGGTATGGAGATATAGGGGAGGTATGGAGATATAGGGGCGGTGTGGAGACATAGGGGAGGTATGGAGATATAGGGGAGGTGTGGAGATATAGGGGAGGTGTGGAGACATAGGGGAGGTGTGGAGATATAGGGGAGGTGTGGAGATATAGGGCGGTGTGGAGACATAGGGGAGGTGTGGAGATATAGGGGAGGTATGGAGATATAGGGGCGGTGTGGAGACATAGGGGAGGTATGGAGATATAGGGGAGGTATGGAGATATAGGGGCGGTGTGGAGACATAGGGGAGGTATGGAGATATAGGGGAGGTGTGGAGATATAGGGGAGGTGTGGAGATATAGGGGAGGTGTGGAGATATAGGGGAGGTGTGGAGATATAGGGGAGGTGTGGAGATATAGGGGAGGTGTGGAGATATAGGGGAGGTATGGAGATATAGGGGCGGTGTGGAGATATAGGGGAGGTATGGAGATATAGGGGAGGTGTGGAGATATAGGGGAGGTGTGGAGACATAGGGGAGGTGTGGAGATATAGGGGAGGTGTGGAGATATAGGGGCGGTGTGGAGACATAGGGGAGGTGTGGAGATATAGGGGAGGTGTGGAGATATAGGGGCGGTGTGGAGACATAGGGGAGGTATGGAGATATAGGGGAGGTATGGAGATATAGGGGCGGTGTGGAGACATAGGGGAGGTATGGAGATATAGGGGAGGTGTGGAGATATAGGGGAGGTGTGGAGATATAGGGGAGGTGTGGAGATATAGGGGAGGTGTGGAGACATAGGGGAGGTGTGGAGACATAGGGGCGGTGTGGAGATATGGGGGAGGTGTGGAGACATAGGGGCGGTGTGGAGATATGGGGGAGGTGTGGAGACATAGGGGAGGTGTGGAGATATAGGGGAGGTGTGGAGATATAGGGGAGGTGTGGAGATATAGGGGCGCTGTGTTGTGTGTGTCCTCTCATATGTATCATGCACAGTGTGTCACGCCCTGGCTCTGGGGACTATTAAATGTTGAGCCAGGGTGTGGATTTTCCTTGTTTAGTTTTCTATGTTTTTTCGTTCTAGTTCGTGTATTTCTATGTTGGCCAGGGTGGTTCCCAATCAGAGACAGCTGTAGCTCGTTGTCTCTGATTGGGGACCATACTTAGGCAGCCTGTTTTCACTAGTCATTGTGGGATCTTGTTCCATAAGGTTTGTTTTGGTGTTAACCTAGGACTTCACGTATCGTTTTGTTGTTTTTGTTCGTGTGGTGAATTTAATAAAAGTATGTACGCTTACCACGCTGCGCCTTGGTCCGCTTCATCTATCGACGATCGTGACACAGTGTTTCCCAGCTTCTCCACCAGGCCGTGCGGCGTTCAGTCCTGTATGTACGGCTGGTCCAGCAGCCTGCCAGAGAAACTCTCCTCATAAGCCCCCCATTCCTCAACATACATACCGTTCTTAAATATGTTGTCATTGATTTAGAGTAAAGATTGACCAAATCTTGGGAGCTGCATTAGGTCGAACTAGGCCTGAATAAAATACTGGGTTTTAGTGTCATTTAAAGTGGAACTGACTGCGTTTTAACTACTTTGCAGATATGAAACAAACAGACAATCATAATATCAGTCAAAAATATCAAATTCCCAGTTTATGCTATAAAAACCAACTTCATAAGAGGTTTTAAAAATAGGTTCTATTTGACTCAAAACGTCATGACATACAGCAAGGCATCGTTGGCACAATAGATGGATGCAGTTCAATGCATGATTAATACAATTCACCAGTCAATGTCTTGGTAGTCCAAAACATCTTGCAATCAGGTTGTAAATCACAGCTGGCCTGGTACTCTGTCTGCTGCCTCCACCCATTCGGAATGTGCTGTTTCAATTTCAATGACTCAATATTTTTTAAACAAAAAAACGGATGACTGTAACTAAGGCTGGGAATGTCAATACAATCAAACTATCAAGGGCAATGATCACAAGTCAGTCATAACGTGGCTAATAGGCTAACGCACGTGTCAAGCACAAGACCCGCGGGGGCCGAAATAGGTCACACACGAGCAAGTATAAATGAGTCAACAGTTGAGTAATCTACTTTAATAAACCATTAAGCCTGATGCACTCACATCGGTGAATTCAACTTCAATTGCGCTGCTTTTCGTGTGTCCCGTTTACAGCGTTTGCAGCGGAGGGAAAGTGTACTGTCACGCCCTGACCTAGAGGACTGTCCTCTGTAGCTCGATTGGTAGAGCACGGCGCTTGTAACGCCAGGGTAGTGGGTTCGATCCCCGGGACCACCCATACGTAAAATATGTATGCGCACATGGCTGTAAGTTGCTTTGGTTAAAAGCGTCTGCTAAATAGCGTATTATTATAGAACTCTTGTTGGTTGGGTCAGGGTGTGAGTTTCAGTTTGAGATCTATGTGATCGTATTCTATGTTGGAGATCTAGTTTTGTATTTCTATGTTTTGGCCGGGGGGCGTGATTCCCAATCAGAGGCAGCTGTCGCTGGTTTGTCTCTGATTGGGGATCATACTTAGGCAGCCTGGTTGCCTACCTTAGTTGTGGGATCGTGTTTTGTGTTCCTGTTTGGGTTGGTGTGGGATCGTGTTTTGTGTTCCTGTTTGGGTTGGTGTGGGATCGTGTTTTGTGTTCCTGTTTGGGTTGATGTGGGATCGTGTTTTGTGTTCCTGTTTGGGTTGGTGTGGGATCGTGTTGTGTGTTCCTGTTTGGGTTGGTGTGGGATCGTGTTTTGTGTTCCTGTTTGGGTTGGTGTGGGATCGTGTTGTGTGTTCCTGTTTGGGTTGGTGTGGGATCGTGTTTTGTGTTCCTGTTTGGGTTGGTGTGGGATCGTGTTTTGTGTTCCTGTTTGGGTTGGTGTGGGATCGTGTTTTGTGTTCCTGTTTGGGTTGGTGTGGGATCGTGTTTTGTGTTCCTGTTTGGGTTGGTGTGGGATCGTGTTTTGTGTTCCTGTTTGGGTTGGTGTGGGATCGTGTTTTGTGTTCCTGTTTGGGTTGGTGTGGGATCGTGTTTTGTGTTCCTGTTTGGGTTGGTGTGGGATCGTGTTTTGTGTTCCTGTTCGGGTTGATGTGTAGATTAGCCCTTAGGACTTCACGGTTTTCGTTGCTTTTTGTTGTTTTGTCGAGTGTTTTATTCGTTCTAATAAACATGTACGCTGCACCTTGGTCTGACCCGTCTCTCAACGTTCGTGACACAGCCCTAGCTAGGCTACTAAAATGTTGCGGTCTGTGTCACGGTTTCGGCCGAGGCTGCCTCTCTTCCTTGCTCGGGCAGGCTTCGGCGTTCGTCGTCTCCGGAATACTAGCTGCCACCGTTGTATGTTTCTATGTTCGTTTGCTTTGGTCTGGATTATGTACACCTGTTGTCGTTTAGCGTCATTAGTGTCCTATAAGTTCTCGTTGTGTTTGTCAGGTGTTGTGTGTGATTGTTTTCGCTGTCGTGTTGGTGCGCTACTATTGTAGCTTGCCTCCTTTTGTGTAGGAGTGTATTTTTCGCACATGTTTAGTGCGCCCTTTTGTTTACGCCTGTGTGCGCATTTTCTCGCCTCCGGGCTGTTGGCTCGTGTTTTGAGTGTACATTACTAAAGTATTTTGGACTTATCTTCTGCGTCCTGCGCCTGATTCCCACACCACACCCACATACAGCACCTACTGACAGAATCACACACCATTCAGAATGGAATCAGCAGGAGCCGCAGCAGCACAGGAGACTTTGGAGGATCGGGTCCGGGAGCAGAATGACCAGATCCTTCGGATCGGGACCGCCCTGCAGGATGTTATTACCACACTTCAACGCTGGGAGACCCGAGGGACACCCCCAACGCCACCTCCCCTGCCATCACCATCAGCCAGTCAGCCCATTCCAGTTCCGGAACCCAGGGGAATTCGACTCTCGCTCCCGAGGGCCTACGATGGGACCGCTGCCGGGTGTCAGGGCTTCCTTCTCCAGGTGGAGCTATACCTGGCCACCGTGCACCCGGCGCCCTCGGGACACGAGAGCGTGTCCGCCCTCATCTCCTGCCTTACCGGCAAGGCGTTGGAATGGGCCAACGCCGAGTGGAGGAGGATAGACGCTACCACCATCACATACGCTGAGTTCTCCCGCCGCTTCAGGGCGGTGTTTGACCATCCACCAGAGGGGAAAGCGGCGGGGGAGCGTCTGTTCTGCCTCCGGCAGGGGAGGAGGAGCGCCCAGGAGTTTGCGTTAGAATTCCGTACCTTAGCGGCGGATGCAGGGTGGAATGAGCGGGCCCTCATCGATCACTACCGCTGTAGTCTACGAGAGGACGTCCGTCGGGAGCTGGCCTGTAGGGACACCAGTCTCTCTTTCGACCAGTTAGTCGACATGTCCATCAGGCTGGACACCCTGCTGGCTACCCGTGGACGTTCCGAGGGGGGTCCGTCCATTTCACCCTCCAGCGCCTCCGAGCCGAGCCCTATGGAGCTTGGGGGCGCTGGCGCTAGAGAGAGGAGGGGTCGGAGTACGAGGGGGCCCGTCTCCTGCACCAACTGTGGCCGTGGAGGACACACCGCGGCTAGGTGCTGGGGAGGGCCTCCTAGGGGAGAAGACGACAGGCCCCGCACTGGGGAGTCCTTCCAGGTGAGTAGGCGCCCCACTCACCCAGAGCTCTCTGTTGCGCACTTCTGTATATCTGTGCATTTCCACAGGTAGCACCTCATTCCCAGCATAAGGCGCTGGTAGATTCAGGCGCGGCTGGGAATTTTGTTGATAGAAAATTTTGTTTAGAATTAGGGATTCCCCTTCTTCCTGTTGACGTCCCATTCCTCGTTCATGCCCTAGATAGCCGTCCGTTGGGATCGGGCTTGATCAGGGAGGTCACGGCGCCACTTAGGATGTGTGCGCAGGGGGGTCATAAGGAGATGATCCAGCTATTTCTGATCGACTCGCCTGCGTATCCGGTGGTGCTGGGCATGCCCTGGTTGAGTATCCATAACCCGTCTATTTCGTGGCAGGAGAGGGCTCTGATGGAGTGGTCTGCCCAGTGTGTGGGTCGATGTTTAGGCGTTTCCGTAGGGGCTACCTCGGTGGAGAGTCCAAACCAGGTGCCCGCATTGCACGTTCCCCCTGAGTATGAGGATTTGGCTATTGTGTTCAGTAAGTCGAGGGCAACGCAGTTGCCTCCCCATAGGCAGGGAGATTGTGCGATAGACCTCCAGGCAGGAGCTGCACTCCCACGGAGCCATGTGTATCCTCTGTCTCAGGAGGAGAAGAGAGCTATGGAGACTTACATAGACGAATCTCTGAGACAAGGATACATACGGCCATCCACTTCCCCTGCATCCTCGAGTTTCTTTTTTGTGAAGAAAAAGGATGGAGGGTTACGCCCGTGCATTGATTACCGTAGTCTCAATCAGATCACGGTGAAGTACAGTTATCCACTTCCTCTGATTGCGACCATGACGGAGTCATTGCACGGGCGCGTTTTTTCACTAAATTAGATCTCAGGAGCGCGTACAACTTGGTGCGCATTAGGGAGGGCGATGAATGGAAGACAGCCTTTAGTACCACCTCGGGCCATTACGAGTATCTTGTCATGCCATACGGGTTGATGAACGCTCCTTCAGCTTTCCAATCATTCGTGGATGAGATATTCAGGGACATGCAGGGGCAGGGGGTGGTCGTGTACATAGATGACATTCTCGTGTACTCGTCTACCCGAGTCGAGCATGTGGCTCTGGTGCGCCGAGTGTTGAGGAGGCTGTTGGAGCACGACCTGTATGTCAAGGCAGAGAAGTGTCTGTTTTTCCAGGAGTCGATCTCCCTTTTTGGGTTATCAGTTGTCTGCGTCAGGGGGTGAAGATGGAGGTTGACCGGGTGTCAGCCGTGCGTAATTGGCAAACGCCAACCACTGTGAAGGAGGTGCAGCAGTTTTTGGGGTTTGCGAATTACTACCGGAGGTTTATCCGGGGTTTTGGACAGGTGGCAGCTCCCATAACGTCTCTTTTGAAGGGGGGTCCGGTGCGTTTGCAGTGGTCAGCCGAGGCGGACAGGGCTTTTGGGAGGCTGAAGGACCTGTTTACCTCGGCTCCGGTGCTGGCGCATCCGGATCCCTCTTTACCATTTCAGGTAGAGGTGGACGCGTCAGAGGCCGGTATAGGAGCCGTGCTTTCGCAACGGTCCGGCACGCCACCTAAACTCCGCCCCTGTGCCTAAACTCCGCCCCTCCTGCCACAAGAGTGACACTGGAGCTGTCGTCCACCGTTCTCCCGGATCTCTGCACCACCCAGCTCCATCGGAACTGAATCCGGGTTGAGGGGGGGGTGAAATGGGGAGGCCCCTTCCAGGACGTCCTCTTGCTGCTAGCAGGTTGTCCAACCGGATGGCCATGTCCACCAGCTGGTCAAAAGTCAACATGGTATCCCGGCAGGCTAGCTCCCTTCGGATGTCCTCTCACAGGCTGCACTGGAAACGGTCGATGAGGTCCCGCTCGTTCCACCCGGACCCAGCCGCTATGGTACGAAACTCCAGGGCAAAGTCCTGCGCGGTCCTCGTCCCCTGCCTCAGTTGGACCAGCCTCTCGCCCGCCTCTCTTCCTTCGGGGGGGATGATCAAAAACTGCCCGGAAGAGGCGAGCGAACTCCTCGTAGTTGTCCAACGCGGCTCCTCCTTCACTCCAGACCGCGTTGGCCCACTCCATGG
>NC_059208.1:72408958-72423958 GCF_020615455.1 Coregonus clupeaformis
GCAGCCAGACCCAGTCTCAGGCCTCTCCTCTGCAGGTAGCCGGACCTGGGCTTGGACAGGCCCTCTGCACTGCTGTTGTTTATAATCTTCCAATGGTTAATTTTAGTGTTACTGGGGTCAGTGGAAATAACGAATCCTCCACTGGTTCCTTGAATCAAGGTGCCATTACGTGTGTGTTGATGTTCACATCCAGGTGGAGGTGGTGGAGGGAGGTGGAGGGAGGTGGAGGAGGGAGGTGGAGGGGTGGAGGTGGAGGGAGGTGGTGGAGGGAGGTGGAGGAAGGTGGAGGTGGAGGGAGGTGAAGGGAGGTGGTGGGAGGTGGAGGAGGAGGAGGGAGGAGGAGGGAGGAGGAGGGAGGTGGTGGGAGGTGGAGGGAGGTGGAGGAGGGAGGTGGTGGGAGGTGGAGGAGGAGGAGGGAAGTGCAGGGAGGTGGTGGAGGTGGTGGAGGTAGGTGGAGGGAGGTGGTGGAGGTGGTGGAGGGAGGTGGTGGAGGTAGGTGGAGGGAGGTGGTGGAGGTGGTGGAGGGAGGTGGTGGAGGTAGGTGGAGGGAGGTGGTGGAGGTGGTGGAGGAGGAGGTGGTGGAGGTGGTGGAGGGAGGTGGAGGAGGGAGGTGGTGGAGGTGGTGGAGGGAGGTGGAGGGAGGTGGTGGAGGTGGTGGGGAGGTGGTGGAGGGAGGTGGAGGGAGGTGGTGGAGGTGGTGGAGGGAGGTGGTGGAGGAGGTGGTGGAGGTGGTGGAGGGAGGTGGAGGAGGGAGGTGGTGGAGGTGGTGGAGGGAGGTGGAGGAGGGAGGTGGTGGAGGTGGTGGAGGGAGGTGGAGGGAGGTAGAGGGAGGTGGTGGAGGTGGTGGAGGGAGGTGGTGGAGGAGGGAGGTGGAGGGAGGTGGTGGAGGGAGGTGGAGGGAGGTGGTGGAGGAGGAGGAGGGAGGTGGAGGGAGGTGGAGGAGGGAGGTGGAGGGAGGTGGAGGAGGGAGGTGGAGGGAGGTGGAGGTGGAGGAGGTATTAAAGCTAGTTTCCTATAATTCTACACATGTTGCCTCTTGCCTCATGCCGTGTTCCTGCCTCTTGCCTCATGCTGTGTTCCTGCCTCTTGCCTCATGCTCTCTCTCTCTCTCTCTCTCTCTCTCTCTCTCTCTCTGTGTCTCTCTCTCTCTCTTTCTCTCTCTCTCTCTCTCTCTCTCTGTGTCTCTCTCTCTCTGTCTCTCTCTCTCTCTCTCTCTCTCTCTCTCTCTCTCTCTCTCTCTCTCTCTCTCTCTCTCTCTCTCTCTCTCTCTCTCTCTCCCCCTCCCTCCCTCCCTCCCTCTGACCAACCACAGCTGTTAGCAGCAGTGAGTCCAGGGATAAATACAGCAGAACAAGTAGAGTTTATAAAGACATCCCAGTGTTGTAACAAATGGCCTGGGATGTTATCACCATGTCTATAGGCTTACAGGGGCTTATAGTCTTTATCCACCCATATGTATCCATTAGATTTAATAAATCCCCCAGTTGGATTACTTTCACTGGGAAAGATGAAGTGTACATCTGAATCTCATATACTTTTAAATTAATCCCATATCACTTTTATATGAATCCCATATGGTGGATAGTGTTATTCACCCCATATCAACTGGTGGATAGTGTTATTCACCCCATATCAACTGGTGGATAGTGTTATTCATCCCATATCAACTGGTGGATAGTGTTATTTACCCCATATCAACTGGTGGATAGTGTTATTTACCCCATATCAACTGGTGGATAGTGTTATTCACCCCATATCAACTGGTGGATAGTGTTATTCACCCCATATCAACTGGTGGATAGTGTTATTCACCCCATATCAACTGGTGGATAGTGTTATTCACCCCATATCAACTGGTGGATAGTGTTATTCATCCCATATCAACTGGTGGATAGTGTTATTCATTCTATATCAACTGGTGGATAGTGTTATTCACCCCATATCAACTGGTGGATAGTGTTATTCATCCCATATCAACTGGTGGATAGTGTTATTCATTCTATATCAACTGGTGGATAGTGTTATTCACCCCATATCAACTGGTGGATAGTGTTATTCATACCATATCAACTGGTGGATAGTGTTATTCACCCCATATCAACTGGTGGATAGTGTTATTCATCCTATACCAACTGGTGGATAGTGTTATTCACCCTATACCAACTGGTGGATAGTGTTATTCACCCCATATCAACTGGTGGATAGTGTTATTCACCCCATATCAACTGGTGGATAGTGTTATTCATCCTATACCAACTGGTGGATAGTGTTATTCACCCTATACCAACTGGTGGATAGTGTTATTCATTCTATATCAACTGGTGGATAGTGTTATTCATTCTATATCAACTGGTGGATAGTGTTATTCACCCCATATCAACTGGTGGATAGTGTTATTCACCCCATATCAACTGGTGGATAGTGTTATTCACCCCCATATCAACTGGTGGATAGTGTTATTCATCCTATATCAACTGGTGGATAGTGTTATTCATCCCATATCAACTGGTGGATAGTGTTATTCACCCCATATCAACTGGTGGATAGTGTTATTCACCCCATATCAACTGGTGGATAGTGTTATTCATCCCATATCAACTGGTGGATAGTGTTATTCACCCCATATCAACTGGTGGATAGTGTTATTCATCCCATATCAACTGGTGGATAGTGTTATTCACCCCATATCAACTGGTGGATAGTGTTATTCACCCCATACCAACTGGTGGATAGTGTTATTCACCCTATACCAACTGGTGGATAGTGTTATTCATTCTATATCAACTGGTGGATAGTGTTATTCACCCCATATCAACTGGTGGATAGTGTTATTCACCCCATATCAACTGGTGGATAGTGTTATTCACCCCATATCAACTGGTGGATAGTGTTATTCATCCCATATCAACTGGTGGATAGTGTTATTTACCCCATATCAACTGGTGGATAGTGTTATTTACCCCATATCAACTGGTGGATAGTGTTATTCACCCCATATCAACTGGTGGATAGTGTTATTCACCCCATATCAACTGGTGGATAGTGTTATTCACCCCATATCAACTGGTGGATAGTGTTATTCACTCCATATCAACTGGTGGATAGTGTTATTCATCCCATATCAACTGGTGGATAGTGTTATTCATTCTATATCAACTGGTGGATAGTGTTATTCACCCCATATCAACTGGTGGATAGTGTTATTCATCCCATATCAACTGGTGGATAGTGTTATTCATTCTATATCAACTGGTGGATAGTGTTATTCACCCCATATCAACTGGTGGATAGTGTTATTCATACCATATCAACTGGTGGATAGTGTTATTCATTCTATATCAACTGGTGGATAGTGTTATTCATCCTATATCAACTGGTGGATAGTGTTATTCACCCTATACCAACTGGTGGATAGTGTTATTCACCCCATATCAACTGGTGGATAGTGTTATTCACCCCATATCAACTGGTGGATAGTGTTATTCATCCTATACCAACTGGTGGATAGTGTTATTCACCCTATACCAACTGGTGGATAGTGTTATTCATTCTATATCAACTGGTGGATAGTGTTATTCATTCTATATCAACTGGTGGATAGTGTTATTCACCCCATATCAACTGGTGGATAGTGTTATTCACCCCATATCAACTGGTGGATAGTGTTATTCACCCCATATCAACTGGTGGATAGTGTTATTCATCCTATATCAACTGGTGGATAGTGTTATTCATCCCATATCAACTGGTGGATAGTGTTATTCACCCCATATCAACTGGTGGATAGTGTTATTCACCCCATATCAACTGGTGGATAGTGTTATTCATCCCATATCAACTGGTGGATAGTGTTATTCACCCCATATCAACTGGTGGATAGTGTTATTCATCCCATATCAACTGGTGGATAGTGTTATTCACCCCATATCAACTGGTGGATAGTGTTATTCACCCCATACCAACTGGTGGATAGTGTTATTCACCCCATACCAACTGGTGGATAGTGTTATTCACTCCATATCAACTGGTGGATAGTGTTATTCATCCCATATCAACTGGTGGATAGTGTTATTCATTCTATATCAACTGGTGGATAGTGTTATTCACCCCATATCAACTGGTGGATAGTGTTATTCATCCCATATCAACTGGTGGATAGTGTTATTCATTCTATATCAACTGGTGGATAGTGTTATTCACCCCATATCAACTGGTGGATAGTGTTATTCATACCATATCAACTGGTGGATAGTGTTATTCATTCTATATCAACTGGTGGATAGTGTTATTCATCCTATATCAACTGGTGGATAGTGTTATTCACCCTATACCAACTGGTGGATAGTGTTATTCACCCCATATCAACTGGTGGATAGTGTTATTCACCCCATATCAACTGGTGGATAGTGTTATTCATCCTATACCAACTGGTGGATAGTGTTATTCACCCTATACCAACTGGTGGATAGTGTTATTCATTCTATATCAACTGGTGGATAGTGTTATTCATTCTATATCAACTGGTGGATAGTGTTATTCACCCCATATCAACTGGTGGATAGTGTTATTCACCCCATATCAACTGGTGGATAGTGTTATTCACCCCATATCAACTGGTGGATAGTGTTATTCATCCTATATCAACTGGTGGATAGTGTTATTCATCCCATATCAACTGGTGGATAGTGTTATTCACCCCATATCAACTGGTGGATAGTGTTATTCACCCCATATCAACTGGTGGATAGTGTTATTCATCCCATATCAACTGGTGGATAGTGTTATTCACCCCATATCAACTGGTGGATAGTGTTATTCATCCCATATCAACTGGTGGATAGTGTTATTCACCCCATATCAACTGGTGGATAGTGTTATTCACCCCATACCAACTGGTGGATAGTGTTATTCACCCCATACCAACTGGTGGATAGTGTTATTCACCCCATATCAACTGGTGGATAGTGTTATTCATCCCATATCAACTGGTGGATAGTGTTATTCACCTCATATCAACTGGTGGATAGTGTTATTCATCCCATATCAACAGGTGGATAGTGTTATTCATCCCATATCAACTGGTGGATAGTGTTATTCACCCCATATCAACTGGTGGATAGTGTTATTCATTCTATATCAACTGGTGGATAGTGTTATTCATCCCATATCAACTGGTGGATAGTGTTATTCATCCATTATTATGGTGACCTCAGCAGCTACTTTATGCCTAGATTCCCATCATCTCCCCAGATTCCCCAGCGTTTCCTCTAAATGACAGTGATATCAGCCTGGCTCTGGCGCTCTACCCTCAGCCTTACCGGGACTGCTCCAGCCTGCGATATCAGCCTGGCTCTGGCGCTCTCCCCTCAGCCTTACCGGGACTGCTATAGCCTGTGATATCAGCCTGGCTCTGGCGCTCTCCCCTCAGCCTTACCGGGACTGCTCCAGCCTGTGATATCAGCCTGGCTCTGGCGCTCTCCCCTCAGCCTTACCGGGACTGTTACAGCCTGTGATATCAGCCTGGCTCTGGCGCTCTCCCCTCAGCCTTACCGGGACTGCTATAGCCTGTGATATCTGCCTGGCTCTGGCGCTCTCCCCTCAGCCTTACCGGGACTGCTCCAGCCTGTGATATCAGCCTGGCTCTGGCGCTCTCCCCTCAGCCTTACCGGGACTGCTCCAGCCTGTGATATCAGCCTGGCTCTGGCGCTCTCCCTCAGCCTTACCGGGACTGCTCCAGCCTGTGATATCAGCCTGGCTCTGGCGCTCTCCCCTCAGCCTTACCGGGACTGCTCCAGCCTGTGATATCAGCCTGGCTCTGGCGCTCTCCCCTCAGCCTTACCGGGACTGCTATAGCCTGTGATATCAGCCTGGCTCTGGCGCTCTCCCCTCAGCCTTACCGGGACTGCTCCAGCCTGTGATATCAGCCTGGCTCTGGCGCTCTCCCCTCAGCCTTACCGGGACTGCTCCAGCCTGTGATATCAGCCTGGCTCTGGCGCTCTCCCCTCAGCCTTACCGGGACTGCTCCAGCCTGTGATATCAGCCTGGCTCTGGCGCTCTCCCCTCAGCCTTACCGGGACTGCTCCAGCCTGTGATATCAGCCTGGCTCTGGCGCTCTCCCCTCAGCCTTACCGGGACTGTTACAGCCTGTGATATCAGCCTGGCTCTGGCGCTCTCCCTCAGCCTTACCTGGACCGCTACAGCCTGTGATATCAGCCTGGCTCTGGCGCTCTCCCTCAGCCTTACCGGGACTGTTACAGCCTGTGATATCAGCCTGGCTCTGGCGCTCTCCCTCAGCCTTACCGGGACTGCTACATCCTGTGACACTTTTACACTGTGAACGGCCAAAAAGCACGAGAGAGAGCAGGACTCTAGGACTGTTTCCCTAATGACACCCTATTCCCTATATAGTGCACTACTTTAGACCAGAGAATTGCACCCTATTCCCTATATAGTGCACTACTTTAGACCAGAGAATGGCACCCTATTCCCTATATAGTGCACTACTTTAGACCAGAGAATGGCACCCTATTCCCTATATAGTGCACTACTTTAGACCAGAGAATTGCACCCTATTCCCTATATAGTGCACTACTTTAGACCAGAGAATTGCACCCTATTCCCTATATAGTGCACTACTTTAGACCAGAGCCCTACATAGTGCACTACTTTAGACCAGAGCCCATAGTGCACTACTTTAGACCAGAGCTCTTAGTGCACTACTTTAGACCAGAGCCCTTAGTGCACTACTTTAGACCAGAGCTCTTAGTGCACTACTTTAGACCAGAGCTCTTAGTGCACTACTTTAGACCAGAGCCATTAGTGCACTACTTTAGACCAGAACCCATAGTGCACTACTTTAGACCAGAGCCCTACATAGTGCACTACTTTAGACCAGAGCCCATATTGCACTACTTTAGACCAGAGCTCTTAGTGCACTACTTTAGACCAGAGCCCTTAGTGCACTACTTTAGACCAGAGCTCTTAGTGCACTACTTTAGACCAGAGCCCTTAGTGCACTACTTTAGACCAGAGCCCATAGTGCACTACTTTAGACCAGAGCCCTACATAGTGCACTACTTTAGACCAGAGCCCTTAGTGCACTACTTTAGACCAGAGCCCATAGTGCACTACTTTAGACCAGAGCCCATAGTGCACTACTTTAGACCAGAGCCCATAGTGCACTACTTTAGACCAGAGCCCATAGTGCACTACTTTAGACCAGAGCCCTTAGTGCACTACTTTAGACCAGAACCCATAGTGCACTACTTTAGACCAGGACCCATAGTGCACTACTTTAGACCAGAGCCCTTAGTGCACTACTTTAGACCAGAGCCCATAGTGCACTACTTTAGACCAGAGCCCTTAGTGCACTACTTTAGACCAGAGCCCATAGTGCACTACTTTAGACCAGAGCTCTTAGTGCACTACTTTAGACCAGAGCCCATAGTGCACTACTTTAGACCAGAGCCCTACATAGTGCACTACTTTAGACCAGAGCTCTTAGTGCACTACTTTAGACCAGAGCCCATAGTGCACTACTTTAGACCAGGACCCATAGTGCACTACTTTAGACCAGAGCCCATTAGTGCACTACTTTAGACCAGAGCCCATTAGTGCACTACTTTAGACCAGAGCCCATAGTGCACTACTTTAGACCAGAGCTCTTAGTGCACTACTTTAGACCAGGACCCATAGTGCACTACTTTAGACCAGAGCCCATAGTGCACTACTTTAGACCAGAGCCCATAGTGCACTACTTTAGACCAGAGCCCATAGTGCACTACTTTAGACCAGAGCCCATAGTGCACTACTTTAGACCAGAGCCCATAGTGCACTACTTTAGACCAGAGCCCATAGTGCACTACTTTAGACCAGAGCCCATAGTGCACTACTTTAGACCAGAGCCCATAGTGCACTACTTTAGACCAGAGCCCTTAGTGCACTACTTTAGACCAGAGCCCATAGTGCACTACTTTAGACCAGAGCCCATAGTGCACTACTTTAGACCAGAGCCCATAGTGCACTACTTTAGACCAGAGCCCATAGTGCACTACTTTAGACCAGAGCCCATAGTGCACTACTTTAGACCAGAGCCCATAGTGCACTACTTTAGACCAGAGCCCATAGTGCACTACTTTAGACCAGAGCCCATAGTGCACTACTTTAGACCAGAGCCATTAGTGCACTACTTTAGACCAGAGCCCATAGTGCACTACTTTAGACCAGAGCCCATAGTGCACTACTTTAGACCAGAGCCCATAGTGCACTACTTTAGACCAGAGCCCATAGTGCACTACTTTAGACCAGAGCCCATAGTGCACTACTTTAGACCAGAGCCCATAGTGCACTACTTTAGACCAGAGCCCATAGTGCACTACTTTAGACCAGAGCCCATAGTGCACTACTTTAGACCAGAGCCCATAGTGCACTACTTTAGACCAGAGCCCATAGTGCACTACTTTAGACCAGAGCCCATAGTGCACTACTTTAGACCAGGGCCCATAGTGCACTACTTTAGACCAGGACCCATAGTGCACTACTTTAGACCAGAGCCCATAGTGCACTACTTTAGACCAGAGCCCATAGTGCACTACTTTAGACCAGAGCCCATAGTGCACTACTTTAGACCAGAGCCCATAGTGCACTACTTTAGACCAGAGCCCATAGTGCACTACTTTAGACCAGAGCCCATAGTGCACTACTTTAGACCAGAGCCCATAGTGCACTACTTTAGACCAGAGCCCATAGTGCACTACTTTAGACCAGAGCCCTTAGTGCACTACTTTAGACCAGAGCCCATAGTGCACTACTTTAGACCAGAGCCCATAGTGCACTACTTTAGACCAGAGCCCATAGTGCACTACTTTAGACCAGAGCCCATAGTGCACTACTTTAGACCAGAGCCCATAGTGCACTACTTTAGACCAGAGCCCATAGTGCACTACTTTAGACCAGAGCCCTTAGTGCACTACTTTAGACCAGAGCCCATAGTGCACTACTTTAGGCCAGAGCCCATAGTGCACTACTTTAGACCAGAGCCCATAGTGCACTACTTTAGACCAGAGCCCTTAGTGCACTACTTTAGACCAGAGCCCATAGTGCACTACTTTAGACCAGAGCCCATAGTGCACTACTTTAGACCAGGGCCCATAGTGCACTACTTTAGACCAGGACCCATAGTGCACTACTTTAGACCAGAGCCCATAGTGCACTACTTTAGACCAGAGCCCATAGTGCACTACTTTAGACCAGAGCCCATAGTGCACTACTTTAGACCAGAGCCCATAGTGCACTACTTTAGACCAGAGCCCATAGTGCACTACTTTAGACCAGAGCCCATAGTGCACTACTTTAGACCAGAGCCCATAGTGCACTACTTTAGACCAGAGCCCATAGTGCACTACTTTAGACCAGAGCCCATAGTGCACTACTTTAGACCAGGGCCCATAGTGCACTACTTTAGACCAGAGCTCTTAGTGCACTACTTTAGACCAGAGCCATTAGTGCACTACTTTAGACCAGAGCCCATAGTGCACTACTTTAGACCAGAGCCCATAGTGCACTACTTTAGACCAGAGCCCATAGTGCACTACTTTAGACCAGAGCCCATAGTGCACTACTTTAGACCAGAGCCCATAGTGCACTACTTTAGACCAGAGCCCTTAGTGCACTACTTTAGACCAGAGCCCATAGTGCACTACTTTAGACCAGAGCCCATAGTGCACTACTTTAGACCAGAGCCCATAGTGACTACTTTAGACCAGAGCCCTTAGTGCACTACTTTAGACCAGAGCCCATAGTGCACTACTTTAGACCAGAGCCCATAGTGCACTACTTTAGACCAGGGCCCATAGTGCACTACTTTAGACCAGGACCCATAGTGCACTACTTTAGACCAGAGCCCATAGTGCACTACTTTAGACCAGAGCCCATAGTGCACTACTTTAGACCAGAGTCCATAGTGCACTACTTTAGACCAGAGCCCATAGTGCACTACTTTAGACCAGAGCCCATAGTGCACTACTTTAGACCAGAGCCCATAGTGCACTACTTTAGACCAGAGCCCATAGTGCACTACTTTAGACCAGAGCCCATAGTGCACTACTTTAGACCAGGGCCCATAGTGCACTACTTTAGACCAGAGCTCTTAGTGCACTACTTTAGACCAGAGCCATTAGTGCACTACTTTAGACCAGAGCCCATAGTGCACTACTTTAGACCAGAGCCCATAGTGCACTACTTTAGACCAGAGCCCATAGTGCACTACTTTAGACCAGAGCCCATAGTGCACTACTTTAGACCAGAGCCCATAGTGCACTACTTTAGACCAGAGCCCATAGTGCACTACTTTAGACCAGAGCCCATAGTGCACTACTTTAGACCAGAGCCCATAGTGCACTACTTTAGACCAGAGCCCATAGTGCACTACTTTAGACCAGAGCCCATAGTGCACTACTTTAGACCAGGGCCCATAGTGCACTACTTTAGACCAGAGCTCTTAGTGCACTACTTTAGACCAGAGCCATTAGTGCACTACTTTAGACCAGAGCCCATAGTGCACTACTTTAGACCAGAGCCCATAGTGCACTACTTTAGACCAGAGCCCATAGTGCACTACTTTAGACCAGAGCCCATAGTGCACTACTTTAGACCAGAGCTCTTAGTGCACTACTTTAGACCAGAGCCCATAGTGCACTACTTTAGACCAGAGCCCATAGTGCACTACTTTAGACCAGAGCCCATAGTGCACTACTTTAGACCAGAGCCCATAGTGCACTACTTTAGACCAGAGCCCATAGTGCACTACTTTAGACCAGAGCCCATAGTGCACTACTTTAGACCAGAGCTCTTAGTGCACTACTTTAGACCAGAGCCCATAGTGCACTACTTTAGACCAGAGCCCATAGTGCACTACTTTAGACCAGAGCCCATAGTGCACTACTTTAGACCAGAGCCCATAGTGCACTACTTTAGACCAGAGCCCATAGTGCACTACTTTAGACCAGAGCCCATAGTGCACTACTTTAGACCAGAGCTCTTAGTGCACTATAAAGGGAATAGAAGGCCTTTTGGGACGCAGACTAAGCCGCCCTCAAGCCGCCCTCAAGCCGCCCTCAAGCCGCCCTCAAGCCGCCCTCAAGCCGCCCTCAAGCCGCCCTCAAGCCGCCCTCACGCCCTGCCCAGGGAGGCTCAGAAACATTATACTTATTTAAAGGGAAGGTAGCATAAACGTAACCACATGTAACATATGGATTTGCATTAGTATACGCATCAAAAGCCCCAATGCAGAGTTACACCTCACTTTTCTATTTTTCGAGTTATTACATAAACTTATCAGAATTCCGAAGAATGGCGACGTCATGTCGGGAAAATGTTTTTCTTGGGTGTGACCCAGCAAGCCAGCCTATTCTCTATAATGTAAACTCCAACAGAAATAACTTCAAATGTATAACTTCAAATTAAACCAACTCATTTGCACTCATGAATACTGGTTTCAATTAAATTCTCTGACAACTTACAAGCAAAACACTTTATGAATTTATTGTTACAAATCAGCTTGCAAGGTTGCTAGGCAACTAGCCTGGTAACGTTATTGTCTCGTCTACACCCGCTCCCCCTCTCCGGCGCTCAACGTCGCCGGTTTACTAATCACTGGCTCTGACAACCACCATTACGCGCACCTGCGGCTCATCATGAGATTCACCTGGACTCCATCACTTCACTGATTACTTCCCCTATATCTGTCAGTCCCTTAGGTTCATTCCCCAGGCAGTATTGATTCTGTGTTTCATGTCCAGACGCTACTCCTGTTTGGTATAGTTCCATGTTCATTGTTTTATTAAACTGACCACCTGCTTCTCGACTCCCAGCGTCATCGTTACAGAATACTGCCTCAACAAATGGAAGCAGCAGGAAGTCAGGACATCTCCCAGACGGTCGACGAACAGGGATACCTACTTCGTCAACACCACGACCAGCTGGCGCAAACTGGGGACGGCTATGGAAGAGGCTCTTCGCAGTCTTCAACGTCTCGAACAAACCCGAGAGGCGTTGGCTTCAACTAGCGGAGGATACTCTGCCACCAGTCGACCCAGCGAGCCAGCACACCGGCCCATTCAGCAGCCCGCCCAGGTCAGCGATGCCTGTTTGTCCCACCCGGATAAATATGACGGCACCCCATCTAAATGCCGTGGCTTCCTACTACAGTGCTCCCTCTATTTTGCGCACCACATGGGAGCCCCCACCACCGAGAGGTCCAAGGTTGCCATGGTTATTTCTCTGCTGACTGGGCGGGCGTTGGAATGGGCCACGGCCGTCTGGGAGAGGAGGAGCTGGATTCATATGATGGGTTCATGGCTCTGTTCAGAGGTATCTTGGATCATCCACCGGAGGGCAGAGAGGGGGGTGAGCGCTTACTCCTACTACGGCAGGATGACCAGACCGCTGCCGAGGACGCGCTCACCTTCCGGACAGTAGCAGCATCCAGCGGATGGAATGAGCCGGCGCTCCGTACACTGTTCAGAAGAGGACTGCGCGAGGAGGTCCAGACAGAACTGGCACGTCGAGACGACAACCTCCCCTTGGACGCACTCATCGCGATGGCCATCCGTCTGGATAACCTACTTTGGGAGCGTCGGTACCCTCATCGCTTCTCTCCCTCCCTCAGTGAACACTCCGTATCAGAGCCTGAACCCATAGAGGTAAGGGGTCACACGCCTCCCCGCGGCGGAGCGACGCAGACGGAGACAGCTGGGGCTCTGTCTCTATTGTGGTCAAGGAGGGCACCAGCTCCAGCACTGTCCGGTACGTCCCAACTCGGGATCCACGAGAGCAGAGTGACGGTCACGTGATCTTCCACCCCCTGGGGCAGGTGTGAGTATCCCCTCTTCATCACTTTCTACCAAACCCTTTTTAGTGTCGATCACACTACCAGACCTGTCCCTCATGTACTGTTTCTACAGCGCTAGTGGATTCCGGTGCCGCGGGGAACTTTATTGACCAGACCCTTGACTCCTACCTTAACATCACCTCATACCCGCTCTCCTCTCCGTTTCCGGTTCAAGCCCTTGATAATCGCCCTCGGGGCCGTCGTCCTGACCGGCGTCGTCCTGCGGCTGGAGCCATGCGTCGGTGGGGGGGGGGGTGGTACTGTCTCGTCTACTCCTGCTCCCCATCTCCGGCGCTCGACGTTGCCGGTTTACTAATCACTGGCTCTGACAACCACCATTACGCGCACCTGCGCCTCATCATGAGATTCACCTGGACTCCATCCCTTCACTGATTACTTCCCCTATATCTGTCACTCCCTTAGGTTCATTCCCCAGGCAGTATTGATTCTGTGTTTCATGTCCAGACGCTACTCCTGTTTGGTATAGTTCCATGTTCATTGTTTTATTAAACTTACCACCTGCACCTGCTTCTCGACTCCCAGCGTCATCGTTACAGTTAGCCCTACAAGCCTGCTAACGTTAACACTGTATGAGTCAGCCAGTTGTTATCAACACCTAGTTTACAGCTACATTAAAGTAAACCAAAGTTTTGGAAATACTGTACATAACGCCATCTAACCAGTTATCAAAGAATGGTACCGGTACATGCAGTTATCTTAGCCAGCAAGCAAGCCAGCCAGCCAGCTAAAGTTAGTTATTTTAGCCTAGCTAGCTAAGTAGCCTAGCTAGCCAACCACCACGGTCGACACAGCTAAGTAAGCCAGAAATCAACACCAACTGGTCTAGCCGGAATCAACACACCAAAAAAAAAGCCAGCAGATAAAAAGTAGAGAGAGCGGAGACTTACCGATTAACGGTTGATTTTTTTTATTTTTATATTTTATTTTTTTGGTCATTTTAGCAGACGCTCTTATCCAGAGCAATTTACAGTTAGTGAGTGCATACATAATTTTTTTATTTTTCATACTGGCCCCCTTTGGGAATCAAACCCACAACCCTGGCATTGCAAACGCCATGCTCTACCAACTGAGCTACATCCCTGCCGGCCATTCCCTCCCCTACCCTGGACGACGCTGGGCCGATTGTGCGCCGCCCCATGGGTCACCCGGTCGCAGCCGGCTATGACAGAGCCTGGATTCGAACCAGGATCTCTAGTGGCACAGCTAGCACTGTGATGCAGAGTTAGCTACCAAAGAAGAGCCACGGACCTTGGCCTCAAGCCCCAGTTGAGTCCCCCCCGTCCCCCTTTGTTTTTACACTGCTGCTACCCGCTGTTTATTATCTATGCATAGTCACTTTACCCCTACCTACATGTACAAGTTACCTCAACTAACCTGTACCACCGCACATTGACTCGGTACCGGTACCCCCTGTATATAGCCTCATGATTGTTCTTTTATTGTGTTACTTTAAAAGATAAAATAAAAACATTCTTAACTCTATTTTCTTAAAACTGCATTGTTGGTTAAGGTCTTGTAAGTAAGCATTTCAAGGTAAGGTCTACACCTGTTGTATTCGGCGCATGTGAAAAATAAGATTTGATTTGATTTGAACACGGTTCCAGTTAAATTTACCCCTCAGCAGTTTGACAGTGATCCTGTCTATGTGAAGGTCGGACAGTGATCCTGTCTATGTGAAGGTCGGACAGTGATCCTGTCTATGTGAAGGTCGGACAGTGATCCTGTCTATGTGAAGGTCGGACAGTGATCCTGTCTATGTGAAGGTCGGACAGTGATCCTGTCTATGTGAAGGTCGGACAGTGATCCTGTCTATGTGAAGGTCAGGTTGAGGGGTTATTTTGGACAGTCACATACACTTGAACATCAATACAGAACACCTCACTGTCTACAACACTATTATAGGTCAACCCTCCATATCTTAACGTACCCCTCTGCAGCCCAGTCCCTGCTAGGATAGGTTATCCTGCAGCCTGCCCAGTCCCAGCTAGGCTAGGTTATCCTGCAGCCTGCCCAGTCCCTGCTAGTATAGGTTATCCTGCAGCCCAGTCCCTGCTAGGATAGGTTATCCTGCAGCCTGCCCAGTCCCTGCT